>NC_025993.2:148078045-148213045 GCF_000442705.2 Elaeis guineensis
CCAGGGTCTATTTAAACCCGCCTTTCCCTTCAGGAGTCTCTTCCACCTGAGAGTTCCGTGTCTGCCTTCTCTCCGAGAGCTCTGACCCTCTTTGGCGCCCTTGGCCCTAAGCGTTCTTCGAGTCATCCCTGTCCTCGCCCCTCTGCATCCTTCAGAGCGATCTAGGTTAGTCCCAGAACTTTCGTTTTTCTTCTTGCCATTTAGGGGCCTTTTCTCCTCATTTTTCTTCTGTCGCATTCCTCTGGTTTGGTCCCCCGCAAACCTTTCGCCCCTTGTCCCGCCTGATTTCTCCAGGATCTTTAGGCTTCGTTTGAAATATCTTCCGGCATCCGCCTCTAGTGGTTCCAGGAGTTCGTCCGCTCAGCCCCCAGGACCCCCACACTGTAGACGAACCCACATCTAGGGCTGGGCCTCGCCCGATTTTTGCGCCGGGTGCCATTCTTGTTCTCTGACTCCGACGAACTTCTACTGATAAGGGTTCAGTATGGAGTTCCTCCGGAGTATGATCTGGAGCTTCCTGTCCCTCCGACTGGGCTAGCACCCCCCACCGGTCGTTTCTGCCTGTATCAGGAGGCCTTCCGTGCCGGACTCCGCTTTCCGCTTCGCCCTTCGTCGTCGTCTTTCCATTTCTTAGATATTTCTTTAGCTTCAGTAGCACGAATTCCTTTAGGTTTTTGATAGGGTTCCTCTCCCTTTGCCATGTAGTCGAAGTTCAGCCATCTCTTTCTTTGTTTAGGCACTTTTTTACACCTTCAAGCGTCACCCTCGACAAAGGACTGGTGGTATTTCTCCCAGTTTGGCAAGAAGGGGTTGCTGAAAGGTGCTCCCTCTTCAATCCATAACTGGAAGGGAAGTACCTCTTCGTCCATTGCCCGACCTTGAGGCTGGGATTGCCCCCTTGGGGCTCCCTAAGGGACTCTGTCCGTCGGGCTCCTAGCCTGGGGGAGGACGACCTTCAGGCCGCCCGGAGGCTTCTTGTTATTCGGCTCCTTCCCTTCCCAACCTTCTGAAGGAGCAGTTTTTGTTCAACATCGGCCGAGTCCCTGGACCCTGCGAGTATCCCATCTTTCCTTTCCTTCTTTCTTTTTTTTTTTTTTTTGCACCCACTTCTTCTTTTTTTACTCCGTCACTAATTTTTCTTCCTTTTTTTTTTTTTTTTTTTTTAGGGATGGACGCCGAAGCAGCACGGTGCTCGCCAGGGGTCTCAAGGCCCACAAAGAAAAGGTGCCGCAGCCTCCGGATCGGGCGAAGAAGGCTAGAACGGAGGAGACGAGCTCGGCCACGCCTGCACAGGCGGCCTTCACAAGTCGAAGTTCCTTCGGACGTCGAACCTCCGACTCCCCGGGCTTCTTCCAGGAGTCCCCCTACTGAGGTTCCCGTTCTAAGGGTCCGTTCCGCGGAGGCGCCCGGGGTCGAGAGGGGGAGGAGAAGAAAGTCGTGGCCCGCAGGGTGAGTAGCCACCGGGCCGCATCGAAGAGTCCCACGGTTCCGAAGAAGAGTCGGGGGAGAATCCGTTCAATGACAGGGACTTAATAAGTGGCTGATGACGGCTGCATCCTGCTCGAGGTCGTCCAGAGGATTGATCGCACCGATCCCGAACAGCGGGTTTGGAACTCCCTTGGGTCTTTCTCGAGGTAAACAAATTCAGCTTCCGCCCCCTCCTCGCTCCTTCGTTTAATTAGCTTCTCGACCTTCGTTCTGACCTCCTAGCCGCCCTTGCAGATCGGGCACCAGCCCTTGCCAATATCGAGGCACGAATCGGGCGAGGAGGGACGCCATCCAGGCGGAGGAGAGTCGTCGGGCCGAAGCTGCCCGCCTCAAAGAGAAGGCAGCTGAGGTAGTCACCCTCCAAGAGATCCTGGAGAAAGAAAAGCAGGCCCTGGAGAAAGAGAAGCCAGACCTCGGAGGAGACGGCGAGGAAGGCGGAGGCCGAGGTCGCAAACTTGACGGAGCAGATTCCAGTCCTGGTCTCGGAGGCCAGGGCTCTAGCGGTGGAGGAGTTCAAGGCCTCTGCAGAGATGAGGGATCTGAACGTCAAGTTCGGCCAAGAAGCATTCATCAAAGGGTTTCGAGCTCTGCCAGGAGAAGGTAGTCCAGAAATTTCTCGAGCTCGACCTCAACTTCCTGGGTGAGGCGTCTGAAGACGAAGCCGGTCCCTCTCCCACTGCTACTGCCACTGCAGCTCCCCTTCCGTAAACACCGAGCTCTCCAACCCCTACCTCAGAGGTGTGAGACCTCTGACCTTGTATTTTTTCTTTATTATAATTTTTTTTCTTTTCCCTCTTGTCCTTAAGAAATATTTATTCAATAAAATTGGGTTTCTCCTTTTGGAGGGCTTCTCCACTCTGCTCCCCCTCTCTTTCTTTTTTTTTTTGCAATGAGATGCGCCTTGACGCTTTTGCCTCCCGATGGCAGTATCCTGCCGAAGCGCTTCTCCTGCCACAAAAAAATTTGCTGAAGTCCATGATCCAACGTCTGAAGAAGGAAGTTCTTCATTTGACAAAGAGGTCGAAGAAGATGGATGGCGAACTTCGCAGGTTGAGGGAGAGCCACTCTAAAGCCACCGCGGAGGCCATCCGCTTTCGGAACCTCCACGTGAAGGGGATCATGGAGTATAGCTGGAGAAAAGCGAACTTCGAGAAGGAGCTTGAGGAACACAAGAAGCGCACCAGCGATCGATCTTGGGCTCAAGCTGCCAAGATCAGTTCCCTTAGAGTGGAGCTGTCGGCTGCACAGGAGAGGATTAGCTAGTTGGAATGAAGCTCATCCTGACTTTCTACTTGGGTCGACAGCGATCGGGAAAGGTCGAAGAAGGTCTCCAATCTTCAGCAGCAGCTCCAGGATGCCGAGGCGAGCTATGACGCATACCAGGCTGGCTGGTGCAGGCAGGTGGACGAATACAGGGGGAAGCTCAGGATGGCGACCGACGAGGTTGCCCGCCTTCAAAGGCAGCTGGCTGAGGGGGCTCAATTTGCTCCCGTTCGGGATTCTGACAAACTCCAATCCCTGAGAAAAATCGTAGAAGAGCTATCTGTCGCCCTTGGGGAGGGGAAGGCCGAGCTGCAGCAATTGAAGATTCAGCTGGTATGTGAGCAGCAGGTCGTCAAGGATGCGGAGGCGGAATCTGAGATCCTGAGAAAAAGGCATCGAGAGGTGGAGAACGAAAGCCAGCGATTTTATCGAAGAAACATGGAGATACTAATGAGAGAGAAGGAATTGGAAGCAGAAGTCGAAAGTTTAAGGCGCTCCCTGATGAGGGTCGAAGCCGAAAGTTCGAGGTCGGAAGAAGCTGGGCCCCCTTAGGGCTCTTTTTGTCTTTCGTCCTCCTATATGTCTCCTTTTGCCGCTAGTTTGTTTGTTGGTGTTGTAGCTTTTCTTTTTCTTTTTGATGCCGATGTCGTCTAGAGGTTCTTAGTCGTCGTCGCATCGGCTTGCTTGTCTCGTCATTTTTCTTCTTCAGCCTCAAGGGCTCTGTAATATATACTTAATTAATGCAAAGGGAATTTTCCGTTACCTCCTTTACTCATGTGTTGAATTATCATTTGCCGAGCTTTCTTCGGCTTTTGCATTGTCCGATATCGATGCCGCTCGGAAGTACCCGATCACCGTCGCATTGACCCGCCCTTCTGTTTATGGCCGCTGGTTTGTCCGGGACCACTCAAGTCTGACGCCTCCTTTCGGAGTTCAAGCTTGGAGGTCCGGGCTTATCGTCGCCCTGAGGAAGCCGCCTTATCTCTAGCTCGTGTTTAGAGCTTTCTTGAAGGTCGGAGATTTTGATAAGAACCCCAACCCTTGCTGAGACGAGGTTCTTTGCATCTTTTATGCAATTTATTTTTCATTCATCATCGATGCAGTCCATCGCTTTCCTTTTTAACTCCCCTCCCCTTTTTTCCTTTTTTTTTTTCGAGTGAGGGTTTTCCCTCTACTCTTGGTGGGGTCGCGGGAGCGCGAAGGGGTCACTGGGAAGGTTTTCTTCTTCCTATCTGGTCTTAAATGACCAGATCTCGACTGGTGTTAGGATAGGGTTCCTCCCCTATTTCTGACATAATCGATTTTAGCTCAAGTTAGGACGAGGTCCTCCTCTTGTCGCTAACAGGGCTATGGGGGCGCATATGGGCGCTGCGGGGCCTCTCCCCCCATCCGGTCTGAGTGTAATCGGGCCTTCGACTTTGCTCATGTTAGGGTGAGGTTCTTCTCCTGTCCCTAACATGGCTGTGGGGGCACATGTGGGCGTTGCAGGGCCTCTCCCCCCATCCGGTCTAAGGGGAATCGGGCCTTCGACTTTTCTCATGTTAGGGCGAGGTTCTCCTCCTGTCCCTAACATGGCTGTGGGGGCGCATGTGGGCGCTGTTTGGCCTCTCCCCCCATCCGATCTAAGAGGAATCAAGCCTTCGACTTTGCTCATGTTAGGGTGAGGTTCTCCTCCTGTCCCTAACATGGCTGTGGGGGCGCATATGGGCGCTGTTTAGCCTCTCCCCCCATCCGGTCTAAGAGGAATCGGGCCTTTGACTTTGCCCACATTAGGGTTTGTTTTCGTTGTCCGAAGGGGTCATCCCCTGTCGTTACAAGTCCATGCCAGAAAGGAAAAGATGTGCAGATCTAAAAGGAATCTTGATTTAAAGTAGGGTCGTTCGTTATACATTTATAAGTTTTCAAATCCCAAGGCCGTGGAAGGTCTGCTTCCTGTCAAGGTCCTCCAGAGATGGAGTTGATGATCTCAATTGGGGGCCGATCCCCGGGCTGCTCTTTCCTCTTTGGTGGCTCAGGCTGCGGTAGGGCCCTTGGCCGATCTTCTCTACCCTCAGGTCGGCACCGAATGAACCTATCGAGTCGACCTCGTCGGATGAGCTCCTCGATCTCATCTCGGAGCTGGATGCATTCCTCCGTGTCGTGGCCGTGGTCACGATGGTAGAGGCAGAACTTGTTGGGATTGTACTTCTCGGGGTGCATGTGCATCCTCTCTGGCCTTGGGAGCTGCTCTCTGACCTCCATCAACACCTGAGTTTTCAATACGTTGAGGGGGGCATAGCTACAGAATCTTCCTGGGGGAGAGCCCCGCCGAGCCCGGCGCTCCGGGCTTCCCTGCCTGCACACTCGGGGAGGAGTCTGGACGTGCTTGTGCCCGGAAGGAGTTCAAGAACGTGGCCGAGCCTCTCTCGGTCTTTTTTCGACTGCGGGCTTACTCGAGTCTCCGGCTTGCCGCTCTCTCGCGGTCTCCTCATCCTTTATTTTGAAGGCTTCTTCCACTCGGACGTATCCTTCGACCCGAGCCAACAAGTCAGCAAAATCTCTGGGGTACTTCTTTTCAGGGAGAATAAAAGGTCATTCTTCTGAAGGCCGCCCTTCAGGGCGGCCATCGTCACCGATTGGTCCAAGTTTCGGACCTCCAACGCGGCCACATTGAAATGGTTGATGTAGGCCCGTATGGACTCCCCCTCCCTCTGCTTGATGTTGATGAGGGACTCCGAACCCTTCTGAGGACGCCGGCTGCTAACAAAATGAGCCACAAACTGGTGGCTCATCTAATCAAAGGAAAAGATGGTACCCGGCTTCAACATCGAATACCAGTTTCTCACCACTCCCTTCAAGGTGGATGGGAAGGCTCGGCATAGAATAGCGTCGGGCGCGCCATGAAGCAACATCATTGTCCGGAAGGCCTCTAAGTGGTCAACTAGGTCTGAAGTCCTGTCGTAGCTTTCAAATTGGGGGAGCTTGAAGTTCGGCAGGATCGATTCCTGCATGATTATTTGAGAAAAGAGAGGGTCAGTACAAATGTCCTCACCATAAGTGGGGTTAGCGTGACAGAGTTCTTCAATCCGCCGGTTCATCTCCTGGAGCCTCCGGTCCAGAAAATCCTCTCGACTACGGGTCTCAAGGGTCTTCTGGCAGAATGGAGGTAGAGATCTTCCAGGGGTGGAATCGTGATCTGACTGGGGGCTCTCCACCCTCGGATTTGTTTTTTCGGGAAAGACGGGGCGGCTGGCCCAAGTGGCCCATCCTACCGTCAGATTCTGGTGTTCTGGTGACACTCTCTCCAGTCGCACTGATGCCTGCGGCTGCTGCTGCTGTTGTATGGCCTGCACAGCTTCAGTGAGGCCTCTAACCTGCTGCACCAGTAGGTCAAATTGCTCCGCGCCAACCACCGTTGCCGGAGTAGGAGGAGGCTGGGAAACTGGGGGTGAGGTCGGAGCCTGAGATCTAGCTGCGGAGGTCGTGGACCGTCGCGTGGATGCTTTGCGGGGAGGCATCGGGCGAAGACCTAGTGGGGGAAGGAGGAGAGGATGCCGGAAAAGATGACCGGAGGTGGTCCCGTTGAGCGCTCCTTTAAGAACAAGGGTACTGCGAAGGTTCAGACCCTTCCTCTAGCGTCAATTCTGTTGGTACAAAAATCTACCTGCGTCAGAGAAACTGGAGTCGAGGGAGTCGCGGTCGCCGCCGGGACCTGCAAAAGAAGTCTAAATCAGAGGTGAGGTTGCTCCGACAAGACCCTCTGACGCTCAAGTCAATTCTCTTCCTCAACAAGAATGGAGTGCTCGAACGAAAATTTTAGCAGAGTTTTTAGGTAAAAAATGAGAGCTTAGAGAATAACGTATCTCGGGTCCCCCTTTTATAAGTGGAGGGGGCAACAGACTGATAGCGATGTTTGTAACCGTTTGGCAGTGGGCTGCCCAGGGTCAGGGAGAGTTTATTGCGAAGAGTAGTGGAGTGGAATCGTGGCTATCACCGGGACTTGCCACGTGGAGTTTGTTGCGGGGAGTGGAGCGGCGTCCGTTGTCGCGACTTGCCAGAGGATGGAGGAACCGTGCGGTATCCGCCGTAGGAAGTGGAGCAGGATCGTGACCATTATTATGGTCTGCCAGGGAGTGATGGAGCCGCACGAAATCCGTCGTAGGAAGGGGAGCAGAGTCGTGGCTGTTACTGCGGCCTGCCAGGGAGTGATGGAGCCGCACGGAATCTGTCGCAGGAAGTGGAGCAGAGTCATGGCCGTTGCTGCGGCCTGCCAGAGGGTCCAAGCCCGTCGGCCGAAGTTCGGTTGGAGTCCGATCTCCGTGGAAGCCCGGATGGGGATCATTTGTCGAGGAGTCTCGGCCAAGGCCGCTCGTGGTAGGAACTTGAAGTAGATCGTCTGCAGCGGTAACTCGAAGTGGGTCGCTTGCAACAGGAGCTCGAAGTCCGACTCCCGTAGGAGTCCGGACGAAGTCTTCCTGCAGTCGAAGTCGGGGATGAAGTCCGGCTCCCGTAGGAGTCCGGATGAAGTCTGCCTGCATCCGGAGTCGGGGATGAGGTCCGGCTCCCGTAGGAGTCCGGACGAGGTCTTCCTGCAGTCGGAGTTGGGGACAAGGTCCGGCTCCCGTAGGAGTCCGGGCGAAGTCTATCTGCAATTGGAGTTGGGGGTGAAGTCCGACTCCCGTAGGGGTCCGGACGAAGTCTACCTGTAATTGAAGTCGTGGGTGGAGTCTGGCTCCCATAGGAGTCCGGACGAAGTCTACCTGCAAGTGAAGTTGTGGACGAAGTCCGGCTCCCGTAGGAGTCCGGACGAAGTCCGCCTGTAGTCGAAATCGAGGACGAGGTCCGGCTCCCGTAGGAGTCCGGACGAGGTCCGGCTCCCGTAGGAGTCCGGACGAGGTCTACCTGCAATTGGAGTTGGGGGCGAAATTTGGCTCCTGTAGGAGTCCGGACGAAGTCTACCTGTAATTGAAGTCGTGGGCGGAGTCCAGCTCCCGTAGGAGTCCGGACGAAGTCTATCTGCAAGTGAAGTCGTGCGAGGAGTCCGGCTCCCGTAGGAGTCCGGACGAGGTCTGCCTGCAGTCGGAGTCGGGGACGAGGTCCGGCTCCCATAGGAGTCCGGACGAGGTCTACCTGCAATTGGAGATGGGGGCAAAATCCGGCTTCCGTAGGAGTCCGGACGAAGTCTACCTGTAATTGAAGTCGTGGGCGGAGTCTGGCTCCCGTAGGAGTCCGGACGAAGTCTATCTGCAAGTGAAGTCGTGGGCGGAGTCCGGCTCCCGTAGGAGTCCGGACGAAGTCTATCTGCAAGTGAAGTCGTGGGCGGAGTCCGGCTCCCGTTAGAGTCCGGACGAAGTCTGCCTGCGACCAGAGTCGGGGACGAGGTCCGGCTCCCGTAGGAGTCCGGACGAGGTCTACCTGCAATTGGAGTTGGGGGCGAAATCCGGCTCCCGTAGGAGTCCGGACGAAGTCTACCTGTAATTGAAGTCGTGGGTGGAGTCCGGCTCCCGAAGGAGTCCGGACGAAGTCTATCTGCAAGTGAAGTCGTGGGCGGAGTCTGGCTCCCGTAGGAGTCCGGACGAAGTCTGCCTGCAGTCGGAGTCGGAGACGAGGTCCGGTTCCCGTAGGAGCCGGGCGAGGTCTAGAAGATGGTCGATCATCGTGGAAACTTGGGTGGAGTCCGTCCGTCGCGAAGAATCCGGTCGACGCTGGTGGGGGCTTATCCATCAGCAAAACTTCGGAGTGTTGCGGAGGCTCGGCCAACTGAGAGGTTTGAAGAGATATCGTCGGAGGTCGGAAGTCGGTTGGATCTCCGGAGGGTCACTCCTGTCACGAACTTCGGCTGGGAGGTATTTTATACCCAACAGATATAAAATAAGATCATTGGAAAAGAAAAAAATGACAAAGTAAACAACTTTTATTACATCATTTTATACTTCTATATTTGTATGTTGAATTCTCTGTAATATATCTCCATATAACATTGTCTTTACTAAAAATTAATTTCTCTTTTCAGTGTGACACTATTTGACCCCATATGCTTAATTAGAAAAATAATATAGAAGTATATTCTTGCCACACATTTCTTATATATTTAGTATCATAAACATTAACTCCAAGCAAACCACTATCCTAATCTTAAAATATAGCATAAAGCTATATGCTTCATAGTCGTTAACTAATATCGATGTTATATATTTCGATTCCATAAGTTGTTAAAGGTATAAATAATAGGCTACACCATGCTACTTTTTTTAGACACATAAATTTTGAATCAAATCTTAATTTTGACTTAACTCGAACCTTGTAACCTATTTAACTCAACCTACCAAGTCTCTCAATCGGGTCGCCAATAGATCATGTCGGATTTAGGTTCAGCATGTTGACCTATGGGGTCAAATTTAGCTTTATTTATATAAGCATCCGCTTGCTCAATTGGATAGACTTTATACTTTATGGAAAAAAACTCAAAGTTTTGAATCTTATGCTAATACTATAAAAATCTGTTTTACTAGTGATTAGGCCCAAAAAACATAACCGTAGCTCAATTTTTATATTTATATAACTAATTTTAAAAATAACTTAAGGTTTGACAAGATTTAAGTTACAAAGTCCCAACCTACCAATCAATGAAGTTGTAATTCAGTCAAACTTTTTGGAGCTTGATACTATAGTCTTAAGCTGACGTGATCAATTAATAGACTTAATTTTTAGATATATTATTAATATTTATGGAGGCTTAACATCTCTAATTCTATTTAATATTCTAAATAAATATATTAAAATAATATAATTTAGCTAAGATAGCATATGTGAAGAATGTTAGAAGTAGCTAGGCACAAGCTATCCTATTTTAGATACATTATTTTTGTTTAATTTATTATAGGTCCCACCCTTCTATATTCACTTACTCTCCCTTACCCACAACATATTATCTAGATGGGATAACATGTGCTCAATCCATCCAATTAGTTTGATTTGACATAAAATATTTAAAAAATAAGACAATTTTTGTACTTACTAAAATTTGATACAAGTATGCACCAAAAAGTTATATCCAAAATGTTTCATAAATAGGAAAGAAAAATAGCATCTTAGTCATTACATTAATATTCAAAAAAAAAAAAACTTACCATAGCATCCATCTCCATTGACTGCTACAAAAGGTAAAAGCAACCAATATTAGAATGATATGGTTAATTATATCTTTCACAGCTATTTATATAGTTATTAGCGACTATAATCAAGAGTATTTCATACTAATAAAGTATTTAAAATGGATTTAACTTTGATTGCAAGTATGTCATTTGAGAAAAGACATAATGACACTGCCAGTCGGTATTGCATAATATCATAATGGCTTGCCTTTAATAATCACATTGGACAAGCATGTCACATGGTACTGTCAGTTTGAAAGTGAGAAGAAAAGGGAATAGAAACTGGTTTAACTTGAAAGAAGAGAGAGATAGAGATGGAAATAAAGACGAGAGAGAAAAGGAATTTGAGGTGATCTCCCATAAGATAAAAGATAATTCATATCTCATTCATATACATCAATATTAAATAAATTATTAAATCATGCCGCAAACAATTAACAGTCCTCTCATGTGATTTATGATTTGGGGTGTCTTGATTACTCATTGAATCTTAGTCAATCTTGAAAGTTAGTCATGCTTTTTAGTTATATTTAAATTTATGATTATACATTTATTTTATCTATTAAACTAATAGATTGCTGGAAATATCCACTGTCATTATTCATATATATGTAGCCTCCAACTTCCGAGCAAAACCACTTTTTTTTGTTGATTTTTTTTTTTGACCTATTAGATGAGTGTTATGGATGACTAACATGGTTTGCATTATGGCACTTCTCAGGAGAATTCGAACTCCTATTATCATCAGTAAAGTAAAACCAGAGGCCTCACTACCACTTGCTACTTAAGGTGGTTTCACTCAAGGCAAAAAAAAAAAAAATCAAAAAACAAAAAAAAAAAAGAAAAAGCAGCACATCTACTATATTTGAGAATACAACAACATTAAGCATTGGTAATAGGGTATCTATGTGGCTAGCTTAGGTTTATCATTATTTCAAATAAATCAGTATTGGTTATAAGACTACTATAAAAGCGTTATAGCTTGTATCCTCATTTTATCCTCATTTGATCATTTTCCCACTTTCCTAAAGGCTACAAAGCCATCCCCTATCCTTGCTCGGACCGCTCCCATGGCAGCTACGGCAGCATACTCCTCCCTCCACCCGCTCCCTTCTTTAAATGTACCCTCTGCCTCCACACCCTCCACCAGATCATTTTTCATCTGGCTGCCTCGTCTCCAATGAAGTTCAACACCTTAGTACCACCATCTTCAAGGAAGCATCTATAGTTGCAACCTCCAAAACCACCTCTTGACCGCTCCTTGCAGGATCCCTCCACCTCGTCTTTTACACTCCTCATCCCAAAGATCGTCCATGATGGGAAGGACAACCTCACCCTCCCATCCTCCCCTACTGCTTGCTTCCTCCATGCCATGGCCGAAGCCAAGATTGACAAAAAGGACAGAAGAAAGAGGAATGATGACAAACCTTTGACAACAAGATTTGGGTTATATCTTTGACCTTCTTTCCGACATAAACCATTGGATCATGCATTGCACAAATCTTAAAGTATTCTTATTTTTTCTTCCATCTATCTGCACAAATCTCAAAACGGCCATTGCATGATCCAACTAATGGTTGATGTTACAAAAGAAGGTGAGCCATTCTTTTGCATGAAAGGCGCAACCCAAACCCTTGGCAATCGTAGCTTCTTCTTTGGATGGTCGCGCCAAAGTATTCCAATACTACTAAGAGGTTTTATAATGAAAAAATTAGGGGACCATAATGGCTTAGTAAAGTTGTTGCCGCTGATAGAGTAGCTTCAAGCTAGGTGGAGTTGTGAGATGAGGAGCTTATTTTCACAGGGAAAGCAATCATTAATACGTCTTCAAGTGAGGTCATCCTCCTCACCAAGTCCTCCCCCACATGGAGCACTCCATCACCCTATTGGAAGTTAATTTGTAATTAATATTAGTGAAAGTTCAAGAATCTAGTCATTAATATGTTATAAAAATCAAAGAGTCATGTAACTCTTAAATCAAAGAGTCAACATAGAAAAACTAAGGGTCATTTAGAAAATCAAAGGTTATTTTGTATTCATGAGGATAGCCTAAGAGTCTCCTTTATGTATCTATATATAAGATCTTATGTAATGAGTCAAGTAGTGTGGAGTAATCTATGATTTTATAATAAAGAGTATTATCCAATCCTCCCACTCTAAGTATTTTCTATAAGCATCATATTCTATCAAAGCAGTAGTATTTGAGTTTGTGATTGTACTCATCACTCTTCCAACAAAGTGGTATCAGAGCAAGATTGATCCTAAAGAAAAAATGAAAGCATAAGATTGATTCTACATCAACTCACAGAGCCTAAGAGCCATAAAGCCATAGAGTCAGAGAGTCTTAGAGCTTCAAAGCTAGAGAACCTCAAAGCTTCAGAGCTAGAGAGCCTCAAAGCTTCAGAGTCAAAGAGCTTAAGAGTTTTATGAGAAAGTAAAAACAAAAAAAAAAAAAACAAGTACAATTTTTTCAGTAAAATTGAGAAGTTAAAGCAAAGAGAGCTCTTTATCAATAACAAGTGTGTGCAATGGAAGGTGAAATATCTATATCTGTAGTTGCACTATTCTAACTAATGCTCAAGGAGATATTTGAAAAATTAAATTTGTCACTAGCAAGATATACAAATAAAAAATCTAGATCAGATCATTTATCAATTTTTGTAGCAACAGTTGAATTTGAAGATTCGAGTAAAAGATTAGTGAGTCTTCTTCCTCCTCTCACCGGCTCCCAATCAGAGTTGGAAACGAGCTCCCTCTGACTCTATTTAAGGAGGAGATCCCTCCTCTCTCCTATCCATCGAAGATCCTAAGCACGGTCGGCGGCAATCGCCAAAAAATTTCCGCGGAAGACAGACCTGTGCCTATCCAATTTGCTCGTCAAAAAAGCCTCGCCGGCGTCGGAGATAAGCCTCCTCCCCTTCCTCTCTTCTACCTTTTTCTTCCCGTGCTGGTGTGCATGCTCGCCGGCGACCGGAGTCGCCGGATTTTGTTGCGGAAGAAATCTTTCTTTTTGCCGTTTTTCCGACGTCGGTGGTCACCGCCGATCATCGGTTTGGCCCTCCTCTTATCGTTAGGTCACCCTCCTCCTGCCGACGGCCGCCCCACGTCGGTTGCACTGCCAGCCGGCCAGCCAAGGAGGGGACTTGCCGGTCCCCTATTTCGGCCCAAAGGAACCCACGGGAAGAAGAAGAAAGAAAAAGAAAAGAAGAAGGAAAGAAAAGAAAGAAAAGAAAAGGAAAGAAAAAGAAAAGAAAAAGAAGAAGGAAAAGAAAAGAAAAAAAAAAAGAGAGAAAAGAAAAAGAAGAAAAAAATAATATAATAATAATATAATAATAATAAATAAGATTTTCTCTCCTCTCTCTTCTGTGAAGAAAAAGAAAAAAAAAGAGAGAAAAGAAAAGAAAAAAATTTATTAAATTAATTAATAAATAATGATATAAATAATAAAATATGAGAAAGAGAGTTTCTCTCTCTTCCCTCTCTCTCTTCAGCTTGAACTAGTATTTTCTCTCTCTAGAATTGGACTTTCTCTCTCGACTTTCTCTCTATAGATTATTTCTCTCTCCTAAGATTTTCTAAAATTTTGAGAAGAATGATGATGAATTCAAATGATCCTCGTGATGGATTTTTGATCTGTGATCATCGGACGGTACACTGACATCCACTTTGATCAGATCAAGTATTTTTAGATTTTATTTCTCATGATTTTATTAAATTATCTACATGATAATCTTAGCATGATCTGATCAATCGAATTTGTTGAATCATATCGTCTGAGGAGTCCAAGATGAATTTTCTCTCTCTAGAATTTTCTCTCTCTAAAATATTCTCTCTCTTGATTGATTCTCTCTCTAAAAGGATTAGTGAATGAAAATTTTTTTTTAATATTTCTGATCTAATGAAGAATCCTGATCCATGATTGTCAAACAATATACTGGCACCCATCTTGATCAGACCATGAATCTTTAGATTTGATCATCCATGATTTCGATCTAGCCATGACTTGATTTGATCATGTTGATTTTATCAATCGAGATATTGGACCAATCGTAATGTTGGATTGTGTCATCTGATCAATTCGAATTGTACCTCATGAATTCTCTCTCCTTTGATTTTCTCTGTCCACTTGATTTTATGAAATCGATGAAGAAATCTCGATCCTATCACTTCGAATCTGATTTGATCTGATAGTCAAACTTTGGATCGTTTAGGTCCTAATTAGATTTTGATTAGATGAAATTAGATGATCGGACCCAATCTAAATCATTGAAATATGGTATTCGTATTCTTTCTAATTATTGAAATTGATTCTGTATAGGATTATGGATGTTTGATCATGAGATATCGCGATATGATCTACGAATAAAATTTTTGAAAGAAAAATTTATAGAATTATGTGGGTTTATTGGAATGCGTTCGAAGTAAGTAATGTTTCACTTTTTCTAGATTTATCGGTAAATTATAATATATTTTTCTGACATGATTTGTGAAACGATGTATGAATTGGATGAATGGTATTTTGTTATGAAAATATCTTATTTGAAATGTTATGATGAAGCATGATTGAACATATTGATTTCATGATGCATTATATTGATTGATTTCGATACTACATGATTATATGTTTTATTATCGAAATTAGAATATGAAATATGATTTATGAAGAATTATGATATAAGAAACATTATGAATTGACAACCTGACTATGTAAAAGACCCTGCCAATGGGGGCATATACGTTGGCAATTGATTTGTCCTGAGGATTCATGTCGCCAGAGAGACCAGCGGTTTCGAAAGACTTTGCTGCCAGATGATTCACAGCTCACCGCAAGAAGATACGCGGTGTTATGACCCTGCCATAGGAAAAATATGGTCATAGCTCATGGTTGACGAAAAGAATTTAAGAACGAAAGAAATTGAAATCTCGAAAGAAACTTGAATTTTCGAAAAAGAAATGAATTTGGCATGAATTATATTGCATAATTGGAAATTGATTTCGAATTAATAAACTCTATATGCTTATTTTCTATAAATGATTATTTACTTAAATGCCTGATGAAATCTGTTGAGAAGTGATCATTGCTTACTGGACTGTCTAGCTCATTACCTTCTATTTTACTGTTTTTACAGATGTTGAAAGTTAAGATGATACAAAATATGAATGGAAGAGTGATCAGAAGCAGAATCCTTATACTTTTATTTTAGGTTGAAAGTCTTATTGAATTTGGTGTAAGACCTATGAATCATTATTGAATTTATTGAGATATTAAAGAAGAAATTTAGATCGTTATATTTTGGATTTAAATTATTGACTAATTATTCTGCTGTTGTTTTAGGATAGTATGATAAGATGCCTTGCATGCTTATGGGAAGAGTTTTCTATGAGTATGCCGCGGTTGTCATGACCCTCGATTCACAATCTCGGATCGGAGGCGTGACAAAAAATAAAGTGGTATCAAAGCATAAGTGGATGAATTATGAAACATAGAATCAGATATAGAATGGGTGTTAGTGGATAGACACCAAGGACATTATAGTGTAGATCTTTGATGATTGTAGTGGGAGAAATATTTATAAATTTTGATTAAATATTGAGATTATGTATAAAAGGATCGCAAGAGATTATGACATATGGAGTTTGAAATATGATGGATAATCTATAGATCATGATATGATTAGTTAGATCTTGATCGAAAGTAATCACAAAAGGATTGACATAAAATTTTATTGTGCATTATGGTTATTAATTTGATCATTGGTTATTCAAGTGAATCGTAAGTTTAAATTCGATGTGAGAATAATACTATGATATTACTTCTAGTTGAGAAGTTGACTATTGGCAAGATAAAGATTTGATGACAAAATATTATTCCAGAATGGGCTAAGAAAATTTTTTTTTATGATGCTTGATCGGAATATTTATCGAAAGTGAACTTGGTATGTGGATTATATATAAAGTGGCATATTAGGATGAATGCATATTTGAGGATATTGAAAAGAAACCTATTTCTTATTGATGAAATCGATTATGAGGTTGTAGAATATTCATCGTACTGGAATCCTTAATCATCATCCTTAGATCTAGATAATAGATCTTATTATGTCTCTTGGAGACTACATGATGTGTATGAAATTTCAATTTAAAGATTTCGTATCTAAGTTGATCAAGAGATTTTCTGATATTATTATTGAGGTTATTAATAAAAATTGATATCTTTAGATTAAGATAAAAGATCTGATTTATATTTATTTCAGATTAAGGGATCCATGTGAATTTACAATTTAGAAATTTTGGATTTAGGAATTGATAAGAGTTCCTTTGCTTTTGTTAACGAGATCCCTAATTGAATCTACTATTAAATAAGATTTAATTTTTGAAGCTTGTATGATTGTTATAAAAAGATATTTGATAGATATTGAAGATCCTGATGATAGAAATTTTAAAAAAAAAAAATTTTGATTGTTAGATCAGAGTGTGCAGTGGAAGCATGGTAATCTGGATTACTTTGAGTAAGTCAGGAATGTTGACCCTTTGAGTTAAAGAATTATGATAGATGATATGGTTTGATACAAAAAATTTATTGATATTAGAAAGAATAATATTTTAAAAATTTTAAATTATTTTAGATATCCTAATGTGATTTTTTTAAAAAATTAGCGCTTCCACCTACTATGCTAAAAAAAGTATTTAGCATCCTAATTCTAGGATGAGTGGACCCTTGATTTTTTATTTTAGATTTAGAATATTTAAAGATAAATTTTTCTATCCTAGAATTAAATTTTATAATTCTCTATTTATTAGGAAGAATTTGAGATTGTTTATCGAATAATGATTTCGATCTTAGATTATTATACTCAAATATTTATCTCCAGGATATAATAAAATTTAAAGTTTGAATTCTTTTGATCATTATTATTTCTCTGACTGAATAGAAAAGATTGAGGTTATCTATTGATATTGACGATAATTCTACAAAAGATGGATTGAAGTTATTTATAATTTAATTTGATGATGAATCAATTAATTAAGAGTAGTTAATGTTTAGATAAAGAAAAGTGATATACTTACTTAGAATAGAGACATTGATTTTGATTATAAGAATATAGTTTTGATTTAGATCAATTTTTGAGTTATTGATTTTTATTATGGAATGACTTAATGATAAAATTTGCTTCAAGAATCAGAATATTTAAGAGTTTGAGGGTTTGAGTAAGAAAATTTTGATGACTAGAAATAGTGGTTTTGATTCTAATCAACATCGATGATATTGATCTTTTCTTTATGAAATGATTAAATAATGAAGTTGTATCGAGAATTAAAATATAAAAGTTCGGGAATGAGATTGAAATGATAAATCTTCAATCTTTGAAAGTATGAATAAGAAAAAATATTTTTAAATTTTGATTGATTGGGATGTCATCATATGATTCATAGAAGTATGATTTTCTATCTTATGATGGATTAAAATTAAGAGTGGTTAATATTTTGAAATAAATAAATAAATGAATGAATGATGATGAATGAAGTTCTTGTGCAAGAATAGAGACATTTACCTTCTTCTATTCACAAGAGATAGATTTGATTTTAATTTGAGTCATGAGATATTGAACATTAATTTTTACAGAAATGAGATCATAATTTGAAATCTTGAAATATTAAAATCTTTGAGATGTTGATCTTGATAAATAAGAAAATGAATGATTCCATTTCAGATCGATATTTGATGTACTGACTTTTTCCTTATGAAATGATTTAAGAATGAATTCATATCAAGAATTAGACTATTGAAATATTTGTGGGTGAGATTCAAGTAAGAAACTATGAAGACTCAAGTAAAAAAATTTGAGGATGAAATTTCTTTTAGAAGGGAAGAATGTGATAGCCTGGCCCGAACAAGAATTCCAGCCCACCAAAGCCCAAAAAAAAAAAAAAGAAAAGAAAAAATAGGGGAGAAGACTCCTAAAGGGGAGTCTTCTTCCTCCTCTCGTCGGCTCCCAATCGGAGTCAGAAACGAGCTCCCTCCGACTCTATTTAAGGAGGAGATCCCTCCTCTCTCCTGTCCACCGAAGATCCTAAGCCCGGTCGGCAGCAATCGCCAAAAAATTTTGCGAAAGACCGACCTGTGCCTATCCAATTTGCTTGCCGGCGTCGGAGGTAAGCCTCCTCCCCTTCCTCTTTCTCCCTTTTCCTTTCCGTGCCGGTGTGCACGCTCGTCGGCGACTGGAGTCGTCGAATTTTGTTCGGAAGAAATCTTTCTTTTTGCCATTTTTCTGACGTCGGTGGTCACCGCCGACCATCGATTTGGCCCTCCTCTTATCGTTAGGTCATCCTCCTGCCGACGGCCGCCCCACATCGGTTGCACCGCCGGCGGCCAGCCAAGGAGGAGACTTGCCGGTCCCTCTGTTTCGGCCCAAAGGAACCCACGGGAAGAAGAAGAAAGAAAAAAAAAAGAAGAAGGAAAGAAAAGAAAGAAAAGAAAAGGAAAGAAAAAGAAAAGAAAAAGAAGAAGGAAAAGAAAAAAAAAAAGAGAGAAGAAAAAAAAGAAAAAAATAATATAATAATAATAAATAGGATTTTCTCTCCTCTCTCTTCTGTGAAGAAAAAAAAAGAGAGAAAAGAAAAATTATTAAATTAATTAATAAATAATGATATAAATAATAAAATATGAGAAAGAAAGTTTCTCTCTCTTCCCTCTCTCTCTTCAGCTTGAACTAGTATTTTCTCTATCTAAAATTGAACTTTCTCTCTCTAGATTATTTCTCTCTCCTAAGATTTTCTAGAATTTTGAGAAGAATGATGATGAATTTAAATGATCCTCGTGATGGATTTTTGATCTGTGATCGTCGAACGGTACACCGACATCCACTTTGATCAGATCAGATATTTTTAGATTTTATTTCTCATGATTTTATTAAATTATCTACATGATAATCTTAGCATGATCTGATCGATCGGATTTGTTGAATCATATCGTCTGAGGAGTCCAAGATATTTTTTTTTCTTTAAAATTTTCTCTCTCTAAAATTTTCTCTCTCTAAAATATTCTCTCTTTTGATTGATTCTCTCTTTAAAAAGATTAGTGAATGAAAAAATTTTTTAATATTTCTGATCTAATGAAGAATCCTGATCCATGATTGTCAGACAGCGTACTGCATCCACCTTGATCAGACCATGAATCTTTAGATTTGATCATCCATGATTTCGATCTAGCCATGACTTGATTTGATCATGTTGATTTTACCAATCGAGATATTGGACCAATCGTAATGTTGGATTGTGTCATCTGATCAATTCGAATTGTACCTTATGAATTCTCTCTCCTCTGATTTTCTCTCTCCACTTGATTTTATGAAATCGATGAAGAAATCTCGATCCTATCACTTCGAATCCAATTTGATCTGATAGTCAAACTTTGGATCTTTAGGTCCTAATTAGATTTTGATTAGATGAAATTAGATGATCGGACCCAATCTAAACTGTTGAAATATGGTATTCGTATTCTTTCTAATTATTGAAATTGATTCTGTATAGGATTGTGGATGTTTGATCATGGATATCGTGATATGACCTACGAATAGAATTTTTGAAAGAAAAATTTATAGAATTATGTGGGTTTATTAGAATACGTTCGAGGTAAGTAATGTTTCACTTTTTCTAGATTTATCACAAAATTATAATATATTTTTCTGACATGAATTGGATGAATGGTATTTTGTTATGAAAATATCTTATTTGAAATGTTATGATGAAGTATGATTGAACATATTGATTTCATGAAGTATTATATTGATTGATTTCGATACTACATGATTATATGTTTTATTAACGAAATTAGAATATGAAATATGATTTATGAAGAATTATGATATAAGAAACATTATAAATTGACAACCTGACTATGTAAAGGACCCTGCCAATGGGGGCATATACGTTGGCAATTGATTTGTCCTGAGGGTTCATGTCGTTAGAGAGACCAGCGACAAACCGCCAGAGAGACCAGCGGTTCCGAAAGATTTTGCTGCCAGATGATTCGCAGCTCACCGCAAGAAGATACATGTGTTATGACTCTGCCATAAGAAAAATATGGTCATAGCTCATGGTTGACGAAAAGAATTTAAGAACGAAAGAAATTGAAATCTCGAAAGAAACTTGAATTTTCGAAAAAAAATAAATTTGGCATGAATTATATTGCATAATTGAAAATTGATTTCGAATTAATGAACTCTATATGCTTATTTTATATAAATGATTATTTACTTAAATGCCTGATGACATCTGTTGAGAAGTGATCATTGCTTACTAGACTGTCTAGCTCATTACCTTCTATTTTACTATTTTTACAGATATTGAGGAATTAAGATGATACAAGATATGAATGGAAGAGTGATCAGAAGCAGAATCCTTATACTTTTATTTTAGGTTGAAAGTCTTATTGAATTTGGTGTAAGACCTATGAATCGTTGTTGAATTTATTGAGATATTAAAGAAGAAATTTATATCGTTATATTTTGAATTTAAATTATTGACTAATTATTCCGCTGTTGTTTTAGGATAGTATGATAAGATACCTTGCATGCTTATGGAAAGAGTTTTCTATGAGTATGCGGTGGTTGCCATGACCCTCGATTCACAATCTCGGATCGGGGGCGTGACACAAATCAATCCTCCAAAGCTTAATACTTGGTTTAGGATGAAATTCCAATTAACTTCTTATGTCGACCAGATTGGCTGCTTATTCTATTACAGATCACTAAATATCTCCATCCTATTGGCTTGTACTTCATCTCTATGTTTTTTCAGCCAAATGTCAGTGGAACCATTTATTATATCAACTTATACCTATTCCATGGGTCCTGTTTTGTATAGCAGATGATCTAAACAATTATCTCTTGTTGCTTTGTGTTTTTGTCTTATATTTTGAGTTCAGGCTGCTGTTTATTATTTTGTGCTGCAGCACTGGATATTTGGTATGTCTGATGAATTTTATGTATCAATGAAGCCTTTGGGTCATGTTCTACTGAAAAAATAATCGATCCTGAACATCTCTAACATCTGAAATGGTGGGCTGCTGCTTTATCCTTATATTGAAATACTGTCATTAAATAATTCGGTCTTAAGAAATTCTGAATGACATAATAGGTTATGATAATATGGTGGCAAATTTCCAAAGAATATATATATGAAGCAGGGATTCAGAGGACCTACACAATGCTCAAAGATGTCAATCCTAGCAGGCTGTGCATGTCTGTAATTAAATTTGTCCTCACCAATCTGGAACCAACTATTTTGTAAATATGCTCGGAAGGTACCTGCTGGTGTACCTTGATTTGTTTTGAGTTAAATTTTTTTTTCCTCTGATGTAAGAGTCAGGAAAGCCCAATTCAAAATTTTATTGCTGGTTTGTCTATTTTTTTTTCCTTTTTTTTTTTTTTTTTTTGGGGGTTGTGGACCCGGGGGGTGTTTGGGGGGGGGGGGGGGGGGGGGTGTTTGTTAATGTTGCTGACTAGCTGGAACTGTATTATTCAACCGTTGAGAAATGGCCACAGAATGATTTCAAGCCGGGCCTCTCTCTGCCCACGGCCTCCGTACTGCATGAGCAGTGCAATTGGACCATGCGAAATCCCACGGTGGATAACACGCCACGATACCCCTTGTATTTCATCAATTCCCGATTGCCCTGGTTCACTCGCACCATGCATGCAATAATTTCTCCTGACACGGACGTTCAGATTCCCTGGCACTCCAAGGGTTTCTTGTCTCTATTCTATGTGGAAGTATTGCTAGATCTGCTGTCTTGCTTGCAATCTTGGTGAACTACAATGTAGGCATACCCTAGACTCTTGGGAGGCTTCTATATCTACGTGTCCAGCATTTACAGATTACTCCTGGCCTGTTATATTGTTATTGCAATAATTTGTTTCCGGCTGTCTTTTTCCACTCAGGTTCTCCAAGTGGCTGGTTCAATCTCATCCTGAATATCGGATTTTCTGATCCAGCTGGCTAGGGGTTCACTTCTTCAAATTCTCTCTTGATCAGCTGGCCACCTACTGGTTTATACTGACTATATATTTCCTCTCCTTATGTTATGTTGTAATACCTTATTCCACCTTTGCTTTATACATTTGTGGCTTGTTCCCTGGGTGGTTTGTTAACCTTTAATACCCTAGCTATAATATGGCTTCGGATCTATTCCTTACCAAACATAACAAAATAAAAATAATAAAAATAGAGAGAGAGAGGAGAGAGAGAGAGTAGCCGTACCAGGCGGATTACTCCTATCTGTGCCAGGTCTTGGATGGCTTAGCCATGAGCGGTTTGGGACGTGCATGGCTCTCAAAATAAATGCGGGATGTGCGCATATGGTACATACCTCCCACGTTAAAATGGGGCCCACCCATCACATGCTATTAATTTTGTTTCCCTTCTCCTGCCCTTTGAAGACCCCGATTGCTGAGGCGACCCTGTGAGTAGACCTGGTTATATAGTGGGCAGCCCACCCGACCCCGACGGTCAGACGTTGGCCATTATTTTCAGTCCAATAGATTTATCTCGACCTAACTCAGACCTGATCCAAACCCACATCCTATTCCCTGGATCCCAAAAATCCTCTTCCACTTCGAGTCTTCTTGGTTCGTTGAGGCTTCGGATCCCATTCCCGACATGCTCTCCTTTCCAATGTCCCCATCCTCTAGCTTCCTCCACTACAGAAAAAATGGTCATTAACGACGCTATTAATGGTCATTAACGACGCTTTAAAGCGTCGCTATTTCACTTTACGACATTTTGAAAAGCGTCGGCAAAAGCGTCGACTATGTAAGAGTGGGGACGAATAGCGCCGACGTTTTTTAAAAGCGTCGTTATTTTTTAACGACGCTTTAAAGCGTCGTAAATATTTACATTAACGACGCTTTAAAGCGTCGTTAAATTTGTCTTAACGACGCTTATAAGTGTCGTTAATGTAAATTTTTACGACGCTTTAAAGCGTCGTAAAAGACAAATTTAACGACGCTTATAAGCATCGTTAATGTAAATATTTACGACGCTTTAAAGCGTCGCAAAAGACAAATTTAACGATGCTTTAAAGCGTCGTTAATGACCCGCGTGACATACAGTCTACCAAGACGCTTTTCGAAGCGTCGCTTTTGTCTTTAACGACGCTTATAAGCATCGTTAAAATAATTTTAACGACGCTTATAAGTGTCGTTAAAGGTTTTAAGAGGAAAAAAAAATACAGATATTATCTAAAAAAAAAAAGAATACAATACATTCCTGTACGAAATCATATCAATTATTCGAACATAAACATGTACAATCACCACACACATTCACACCTGTACAATCACCATCATTCACATCAAAAGCAAACTTAAATAGAAAATTTAATCAAACCAAAAGATAATATTTTATATAAATAAAAATAAAGTACTAATCGTCCATTACAATCAAGAGTAATATAAATAAATATAAAAATATAATAAAAATAAAATAATATCAATCTGCAGGCGGATGGTCGTCGTTGTCTCCACGTGACGTGCCACTATCTCGACGGGTGCCTGATATGCCAGGAGCCTACAAAAACATATCAAAAGCATGATTTGCATATCTATAAATAAAATATATAAATCATTAAATTAATACAAAAATATATATTTAATATTATGTGTTTACCTGAGATGACCATACATCTCTAATAAAGATGTAAGGCGATCAATCTGTCCCCTCATGGCCTGCATCTCGGCACGGCTCTGTCGCATCTCCTCCATCTCAGCGGCACGACTCTGTCTAATCTCCTGTATCTCCGCCTCGAGTCTGCGAACGCGTGAATCCTGAGCATCTGCTGCAGCATGCTGCGTATATCTACTAACCTCAGATAACTGAGTGGGGGTGACTCCTACTCCATAACCCCTCACTCGGCCGTAGCGCTCTGGTCCCATCAACTCTGTGAATACCTCGGCCTCGATACGGCTCTGCTGCGTAGATGCTGCGGACTCGTCGTCACGCTCCGCAATGAGAGATGTAGCCCTCTCCTGTATTTTTTTTGAAAACAAGAGTTATACATTAATAGCTAACAAAATTAAATTTAAATCATTGCAAAAAATATAATATTAATAATGCCGTACATATAAATCTCTCGACTCATCTCGAACAAAAGTACCATCCTGATGAGTATGAGTCATCCGGTAAAACTCCACTTGTCGGTTCCCTCCCATGCTCATCCTCCTACACAAATAATTTCAATTTTAAGCAAACAGTTATAATAATTTAAAAAAATATATGAGTATCATGATACAGACATGGTCCACGATACATAATGATATTAGTTATATAAATATTTCAACATAAAAATTAAAAGTTAATTATGAAAGTTTAAGGAACATACAAACTCCTGTCGGAGTCGTGCATAACTCTTCGACCCCGATGTATGAGGAACAGACTGAGCTGCTCGTGCAGCTCTACCAATAGCAGAATAAGTCTGTAAAATAAAGTAAAGAACTTGTTATATATATAATATATAATAAAAATCAATATTTTTATAAAATATTTAGGAAAAAAAGATAATAAACAGATAATATACCTGTGCCTCTCGGAGAACCAATAATGAACCAACTCCATCCACTGATGAGGGGTACATCAGGAGGATAATTCCTAGCAACCTCCTCCTCTGTCATACCCTGTCTCATATAGTCCTTCTTCAATTGTGCTCTATATTCTTTCCATTTGCGGTTGAGAGACTTCATTACAAAATCATGAGTGGATGGAGGGAGAACAAACTTGCTCTATAAAAAAAAAAAGTTAAATGAAATAAATTATATAAATGATTAACAATTAATATACAGTATGAACATCAATTCATTACCTTATAACTCGGAGGAGCTCAACTTTGTACGTTGGAAGCATGTCATTCCATTTTGCATAGCCCAACGGACATAGCTGAGGCTCCGAGCAACAGTCCCAAAAATGAAGTCAATAAGCAGGCAGCTTTCTTAATTGGCTGACCTAGCTGATTGCACTCCACAATAATCCTCTCGCCCTCACGCATCTGCCACACATCTCGTACTACTGTGGGTCCGCGTCTGGGGCGTACTCTCCCGGATCCGTCTGCAAAAAGTAATAAAAGTAACTATATCATAAATATACATAAAATGAAATAAAAAAAAATTACATGAAAGATAATATATACCCTGCACGTGTATCTCATCATCTGACTGATGAACAGGAGGATCGTGCTGTGCTGATGATGAAGGACAGGGCTCAGAATGCTGTGCAGCTGAACTGGCCTCAGGACTGCTGTGCTGAAGAAGACGTACCGGCCTCTGTCTGTGAAAACTGGAACTGCACACCAGCATATCGTCCCCTGCGACGCATGATGTCACCTAGCATTTATATAAATAAAAGGTAGAATCAGTTAATATATGGAGTAAAATAACACAATAATTAATGCAAAATATATACATCATAATAATTATTACCAGTAACAATCAAGCAGTAGTGTTTCTTCAATTCTGTTCTAACCAACATCGTCGTAGCATTTAAATCATCAGCTGGCACAAAATTGTAGGGCATACATTGTGTATAAGTGTCATCATCATCATCCTCCACTTGGTTTCCATATCATATAAGTCTCTAGGTTTTGTTTTGATGACAGTAAACCAATCTTTATCTTTTGCATCTTGTACATAAAATACTTGACGAGCTTGAGATGAAAAAATGAATGGGTCATCCTTCAATAACACACCAGTGTGTATCAACCTTGAAAAATTTACAAGTGTAAATCCATTTGCATCTTGTTTCAAACTCCTTGGTGAGTTTATGTCTATCCAATCACATCTAAACAGTACTACTTTAAATTTTTCATAATAATCCAACTCATAGATATCTTTAAGTGCACCATAATAGATTTTTCATCCGCTTCCACCATAACACCGCTATTCTGTGTTTTTCTAAATTTCTCCCGTTCTCTAGTATAAATTTAAAGCCATTAATTATGAAACCGTTATATCTATTTACAATCTTGTTAGTCCTCGAGCAAGAGCTATTAGTTTATCTGAATTATTTATCTCCATCATCTTTGATACCTAACAAAAAATGATATGACGAAGTGCAGTTGAGTTATCTGATATTAAATATGTATCAAAAATTAATATATCTCATAATTAAATATAAATCACACCTGATTCGAAAGCCACATAAGGAATAACTCGACCAACCATCGCTGTTCAATCCTTGCATTAGGATGAATGTTATGATTGGCTCGTCTCTGATAAATTAAAAATTCACTGCATAAAATATAAATATATCATTTAGAATATTATATCTAATATAAAATTTAAATTTTGATGTCATTCCTTAAATATACTAACCTGCGATGGTCAGATATTATGTCACTATGAAGTAACACATAACGATGTGCTTGTGCTAAGGATTTTTGATCAAGTACAATACTTTCAGCTCTTCCCAAGAATTTTTCAGCAGTTAAGAACTTATACAGTTCTGCATTCTCCACAAAGTCATTATGCCGTTGAGGTGACTAAAAATAATCTCTACACCTTGAAGATATCTTGAACAAAATGTCAAACATTCATCCGCAATATATGCTTCAGCAATCGAGCCTTCGGGATAGGCTCTATTTCGCACATAATCTTTAAGACGTACAAGATACCTTCAAGAATTAAATATTTATTAAAATATCAATATGCTGTTGTTTCTAATAAAATTATCAAAAGATTTAAGGTTTGCAATAATACCTCTCAATAGGATACATCCATCTATAATGTACCGGTCCACCAACTTTAACTTCTGAAGCTAGGTGAATGAGCAGATGTACCATAATAATAAAAAATTCAGGAGGAAAAATCTTTTCCATCTGGCAAAGTGTAATTGCAATATCGGATTCTAACTGATCAAGTTCCCGAGGATCAATAACTTTGGAACATAATGCCTTAAAGAATGACGATAATCGAAGTACAATTGTAACAACTTATTTCGGCAATGACGATCTTAAAGCTATTGAAAAAATATCTTGCATCAATATGTGACCATCATGACTTTTAAGATTTGAAAGTTTTCGATCCTTTAGATGCACACATCGTGAAATATTTGATGCATATCTATCAAGTACCTTGATACTTTTCAAAACTCTCAAAAAATTATCCTTTTCTCGAGCAGACATTGTGTAACATGCAGGAGGCACATAAATTCTATCATTAGCAAGCATTTTAGGATGAAGTTCCTGTCGGATACCCATTTCTTTTAAATCAAGACGTGCCTTCATGTTATCTTTGCTCTTTCCATCAAGATTTAAAAATGTTCTAAGTAAATTATCGCAAACATTCTTCTCTATATGCATGACATCAAGATTATGCCGAATAAGATTATGTTTCCAATAAGGTAAGTCAAAAAAGATACTTCGTTTTTTCCATAAATATTTACTGGACTATTGTGTAGATGCTATCTGTGTGTCTTCCTCATTTTCATCCTCGAAATAATTGTCTGGATCTTGAAACACCTCTGCATCTATAGTACTGATACTGACTTCCTCTGGTAACCCTTCATGCACTGAGCTTTCAACATCATCCCTTCCTCTTTTTTAGAGAACTTTGAGTGCTTACCATAGCTGTAATTGATGCCATCCATTTGTCTATGAACATCAGTTCCAGAAGGTGGAATAGGGGCACATCCTAATTCTATAGTACCATCAAACAAATCTTTCTGAAATCGAAACGGATGATTTGCTTCCAACCATCGACGATGTCCCATGTAACAAAATTTACCTCCATGTTTTAACCAAATTGAATATGTTGAATCTCCACAACAAGGACATGCGACCCGTCCCTTTGTACTCCAGCCAGATAAATTGGCATATGCTGGAAAATCATTAATAGTCCATAACAAAGCTGCCCGTAGTTTAAATGTTTGGCCGTTGGAAGCATCAAATGCATCAACACCCTCCCACAACTGTTTCAATTCCTCTATCAAAGGCTGTAGAAAAATATCAATATCATTGCCTAGACCCTTATCTCCTGGAATAACCATTGACAAGATAAGTGATGATTGTTTCATGCACATCCACGGTGGCAAATTGTAAGGTATCAAAACGACTGGCCAAGTGCTGTAGGTAGAACTCAGGGTCCGAAATGGATTGAAGCCATCAGAAGCTAAGCCAAACCTAACACTGCGAACATCAGAGGCAAAATCAAGATGCCTATCATCAAATGCTTTCCATTGAAGACTATCTGCTGGATGTCTCAACATTCCATCCTTTGTACGTCCTTCATCATGCCATCTCATTGATGAAGCTGTTTTTGATGATGCATAAATCCTTTTCAATCTAGGTATAAGAGGAAAGTAACGCAATACCTTGGCCGGTTTCTTTTTACTCCGCATTGCATCCAATTCATTCAGTACATCGTCTCGATCTTCTTTTTGTGTTATCCATCTTGAAGATCCACATACATTGCATGACTCTTGATTAGCGTTTTCACCCTGATATAACATACAATCTTTCGGACAACTATGAATCTTTTCGTATCCAAGATCCAATTCCTTTACTACTTTCTTGGCTTCATAATACGATGGTGGTAAACGAGTGCTTTCTGAAAATGCATCCTTTAATAACTTGAGCAGCATGGTAAAACTCTTTCCAGACCATCCATTCAAATATTTTATATGAAATAAATGTACAAGAAAAGAAATCTTAGAAAATTTCGTACAATCCGGATATAATTCTTCGTCTGCATCTTTCATTAAGGTGTGATAACGAGCTGTCTCATCATTAGATGTATGTATAGGCTCCTCAACATGCATACGTTCCGTATGCGTACATTCATCAAACATCCCAACTGTTTCTTGTATATTACTGGATTCTCCTAAATTTTGAACACCAAATCCAAAAGCATCTGTGATCAAACTCCTTATATCATCATCTCTTGCAGAATTGTCTTGTAGGCTAGTGGATCCAAAATGAGTCAAGGGTTGGTTACATGATGATGGCAACATAGATTCTCCATGAAAAATCCAGTCGGTATAACCTCTTAAAAAACCATTCCATACCAAATGTTCTTCAACATTTTGTGGATCTAAAGAAGAACTATTTACACATTTCCGACATGGACATAAAATCTTTCCATTCAAACTACTTTTCTCCATACCAAATTTAATGAAGTCATGAACTCCATCTAAATATTCTTTACTATTCCTTGGTTTATTTATCCAACTTTTGTCCATTGTAGGATAAAAATGATCGAACTTGCAATTTATCTAAAAATAAAAAAAATTATACAATCTTATTAATGCAATGAGTAAAAAATATCAGTCATTTCATAAAATTCAAAAAAATAACAGCTAGATAAAGTTTACATAGTAAATGCTTGCTATCATCAACTAATAGGTAAAGAAGGTCCTATCCCATTCAGAAAATATATTAATTCTATAGGTCAATTACAAAAATCAAATGATATGCAACAAGAGTCGAAAAAAATTTCGGCAGCATTTCCTCTTAGTTCTTCCGTATAGGAAGAACAAAAGGAAAATACCATCCGAAATTTTTTTCGAACCCTCAGCATACCATTTGATTATGGTAATGACCTATAGAATTACTCACATTTTTCAAACTGTCCATACTGGACAATCAATTGATCAATGTACATAATTCTTTTATCCGTACAAAAATAAATAAATGTACGGATACAATAGAATATGTACATTAATCAAAAGACGGGTCTATGTTTCTATGCAATGTAATTTTTTTTAAAATTAATTCATAATTAACATTGCCTGGCATGAAATTCACAACCATCACAAAAACACTCATGAAAATCTACTTAGCATGCATTTTAAAATTAAAATCTACTTATCAAGTTAATATGATCAAATTTTCATTTTTTTTTTCCAAGGAAAGGGAGAGCCACCTAACTTTATTCAAAGGAAAAGAAAGAATTAAATAGGTAGAAAGAAAGAAAAAGAAGGTACAAGAAATTAGATTGGACAAGGTTTAAACCAACGGGGAAGATTAATACATCAGATAACCACTGTTCCTAATGTATGATTAACTTTAAAGAAACATAGAAATGTTTTTGGTTGCACAAGATTAACCAGTCCTTCAGAAGGTTTAGTATTCTATCTTCTGAAGTAGTCCAATTCATTTAAACTCTTGCATTTCTCTCCTTACAACAAATCTAGAGTAAGGCTTCACAACATAATTGGTTGATTGGGATATTTCTAGGAATACAATGTGTCCTCCAAGAAGTCCATACAGTGAAAAGAATTTAGCAAGATGTGAGAGTTACAAGTGTTAGAATTTTATTCCGTAGGGACGAGTGAAATCACATTTGAGGAGAAGATATGGTCTAAAGATTCTTCTATGTCATTGTCGAAGATACGTCTACCAAACTCTTTTCCTATTGTCGTACCCCAAATCCAAAATTTGAGCTGGGTCAAAAAATCCAAATAATACTTTCCAACCAACTTTTCTGGATGATGCTATATCTTTTTTTTGAGATTTGTCTTGATTTCGTTGGTCAGCCATAGGAAGATTTTTTGAACTTTTAAATGTGCCAGCATTTTCCATACCATACTAAATAGGCATCTCTGGCCACCCAAATTCAAATCATTATACAAAGAAGCAATCATGAAATTAGATGTATCATCACTCCCTCGTAGCACTGTGCCTACGTCTCTAGTTAGTCAGCAGCTTCTTAATGAATTCATGAGTCATATCAGATAGTGCTGCACTGTCATGGGTAATGGCCAAAATACCTTAATATTCCAACAAGACATTCTATAGTTCCGTTGTGATGCAACCGTGATGTTTTTTCCCTACAATTTTCATAAAGATTAGGATAATATGACATAAAGGATTATCACCCATCTAATACCTCTTCCCGAAAAGTTGATATCATAACCATAGCCAAGCTGAAATTTTAATGTACTCCAACAGATGGTAAGGTAAGATGTTTAGAAGAACATACAATCTAATTTCCCCAAAGACCTTTATTATTTTTGAAAAATTTCCAGCCCCATTTGGCTTATAATGCTTGGTTCATGAGTTTGAGACCTTTTATCCCAAGTCTTCCTTCGGTTTTGCCCTTAGGTACTAATTTTTATTTGACCAGTCATGCTGAGCTAGAAACGGATATAATAGATATTTCTATAGGAAAGCTCTTTTGTATTAGTCTATCCTCTTCATGTTCTTAACTGGCATTCGCATGTAATGGCATACAGTATTTTGGTAACACTATGAAGACTGCGTTAACCAAAATTCACCAAAAGATAAAAACTTAGCCTTCCATGTGTTACCGTTCTGTTTTCAAGCCTTGTGACTAGTGATAGCTAATCATTTTTTTTGTGAGCTTGCACATAGAGAGAGGTCCAACATAAGTGATGGGTAACTCTGTGTTCGCAAATCTATAATGTGCATATATAGATGTTTGCAGCAGTAGAATGATGCCTAAGGTATGTCACAATCTTTTTGGTGACAAAAAGTTGTGACAAAATGTTACAATTAATTATTTAGATAAATTTCAACTCTAGCCATTTCTGTGATAAAAAGTTGCAACTAATACTATAATTTAATGAGAGATTATCAACCAACTTGAATATTTCACAATGATATAGAAACTGTTGAAACTAAATTAGTCTATGGACCTCACTTTGAAATGCATTCTATTATTGCTAGCTCTTTTATCCTTGGCAAACAATGCTATGGAAACAATATCTAGATTAATAAAAACTTTTTTTGCATTACAATAGTGCGCATTTGATGTAGCTAATAAAAAATTATTATGGAACTATCAGTAGTTTTTGATCAAATTGACTTTTCCAATGTACTTTTCAAAAAGTTGTAGTTAATTATATGTTAAGAGGACATTATTGACAACACTATACAAATAAATACATAATCCATATAGTGCAGTGATAAAAAAAAAAAAAATTGCAATTTGTAAATTGTGCTATATTGCTTCTAAAATATGATAAAAACATATCCTCCACTTGCTATTGTCAATGTTTATATATTATGATATGTGTGCACTTTCAACGGCTTAATTTATATAATGAAATTATGAAACTCTCAAAATGAATAAAAAAATCATAAAGATCTACACTAAGGATGCAAACATAACTCCCAAAAATTGAAACTAATTGTGTAAGGCAAGGTATATTATAATGGCCCTAAGTGACAATGCAAGGTATGATAATTGGATTTTCTTCATAATTAAGATATGAGATAAAGATAGACGTTTCCATTGAATAAAGGTATGAAAACTATGCACCATGTGCTCATAATCTCCATATAACAGAAAAGATATTTAACTTTTCAATCACAACAAAATGAAGTCTAATCTGATAAATGGAAAGCTTGATATCTCGCTAGCATTAGGCTAAGAGCCACAAGGAAAAAAAAATAAGTGTCATTTGATTGGACTGATCAGTAGTATGTGAACATTAGACCATACAAATCAAACAAAGCCACTTTCAACCATAAATACATGTCAAATAAGGACATACAAACTAGATTTGGGTAGTCACATCAATAACTAAAAATGATCACAATCAAAATAAAAGAGCTTTCCTCCACCTTAAATTGAGTCCATGGTAGATGCTAAGTTGTCTTATGGGCCTAATTCTCATGCGAAAGTTCAAAATTTAAAGCTAATTAGCTTTTTATCTTGTAAGGTACTTGATTAGGACATCATATTTTACACAACTTACTAGTTAAAATAAAAAAGTTTTATTTTTGCTTTTGAGGAAATCTTAAGTTATATTAGTTATTAAGATGAAAAATATTTCAATACTTCAATTATAGTTAATTTAAAATGACCATTTACAATGTGATATCCTTTGTAGTTTACCTTAGATATTATTAGTATTTTTTGGTACAAACCTTGAATACCGTTTGATCACTCATATTTTATTGTATTTCTAAATCCACCCTTTATGAAACTTTCATAAAAGACCGTAGAAAGTAGTTTATTCACATCTATTTCTGAAAACACACCCCACAAACTTACAAAAATGATCTACTTCATCTTTAATGTTGCATGTTTAAGCCAATATATATATATATATATATATATATATATATATATATATATATATATATTTCATTTTAGCAAAATAGACGCTCAAAACATGCATTCGATATAGAAACAAATTATATTACTTAAATTAGACATTCTGTAGAAAACTATAACACTAAAACTAGTTGCAGTGCGAGCTTTCAGTCCAATGTGGCACCTCATGAATGGTCGAGCTAATTCCGATGACACCAACCACACTTCCGTGCACCAGTATCCCACAGGCATGTTAGTTGGGGAAGCAATAGGTAGCTAACCTGATCATAGAAAATTATGTTTATTCAACTCTACTTAATATTTTTCAATAGCTTTTGGCTTAACTTGTCGGCAATCTTCTAATTAGGAAGTCGCTATTGCCATCTCATGTGAGAGTGACAAAAATTAAAGTCGCTCCAAGACTTGATCACGTCTGCCCAAAGAGTTTGAACACTATTTTAATAGTGAATTCCTATATGAATAGATGATGCTGAATATGTCACCTATAAGCTCAATGAACATTAAAGTCTAATGTCTAATAATGGACATCTGTAAAGATATAAGAACCATGCATCCTGTACTCTTTGAGGACTTCTGTCCGCTCAAAACATTTTGTCACCCAAAATATTCAGACACAAATTAATCAAGGGACCACTGCATTTTTAGATGCTTAACAATTGGTTAATTCTTGAGAATCATACTGCAAGTTTAAGCAAATAGCTTGTGGCATTACCAAGCTATTTTTTTTGAAGTTACAGCATTACCATTATTTTTTCTGAAGTTACAGCATATAGAATTTTTTTCTGGACACAGAGACTTTATTGATTACCTATCAAACTTGGGCATAAGATCTCCTCATATTCAGCAAACTTCCAACCATGCAAAATCTTAGTTTTATAAAATTCCAACTATGCACGATCATCCCTAATTTTTCTAATTTTGCTGATTTGTACATTGGACATTTTTATGATTTTAGGATTGAGTCAATCCCACCAGAAGACTTGTATCCAAATTTAGTAAATTTCTGATATGGAAATTGTAAAAAATATCAGGCCGGTGAAAACTATAATTCACATTACCAAGAAGATACTGCTTACGAATATAACGAGTGTCAGACAAACTGATACAACTCAGTAATAAGAGAAAACTATGATTTCTTGAACAAATTCACAACACATTATGCTACAATCCAGAAACAAACAAGAAAAGCAATGACGGACAATAAATTTGAGGAAAAAGAAACGAGACCGGCCCTAACAAGAACAAGCTATATGCAAGAAAGCCGGCCAGCAACTCAAAAGCTTAAATGACGAAGAGAAAAAGGGAGGAGAAGGACCAACCTCGGAGGAGAGGTACTCGAGGACGGTGGCGAGGAAGACCGGAGTGCCGGCGCTCACGCGGTCCGCGCACTTGCCCTTCTTGAGGAAGCGGGAGATCCTCCCGACGGGGAAAATAAGCCCCGCCTTGTTGCTCCTCGACTTCCCCTTCTTTGAAGGCAACGAGAACGGCGGACGGCGGCTGCGCTACCGGTGGCAGAGATGGGGTCGGCGGAAAAAAGGATGGAAAGGGACGGCGGGAGATAGATTAGGGCACGGGAGATTGGGGGTATTAAACGAACCCAACGACGCTTTTTAGCATCGTTAAATACTGGCATAAAAAAGCATCGGAATTTGCTTTACGACGCTTTTAAGCGTCGTTAAACGACGACGCTTTTTAAAAGCGTCGGCAGGTCAGCGCAACTTGCCGACGCTTTCCAAAAGCGTCGGCAAAAAATTGTCGTTAAACATCCTTTTCGTTGTAGTGATAGAAATTGAATTTTTCCTACTAATAGAGTTTGTTAGTTTCATAACTTAAATAATAAAAAAATAAAATAATACCTAAGAGAGATCTTTTGTGACCTTTTATATCCTCTCTGTTCTTCATCAAGTCTCTTCATCCATTATCTTCCTTATCAAGTTATTTTTTCCATCTGTAAGATCTTCCTCCAAGTCTCTTTCTCTTTTTCTAATCCCACGCATCATGTCTCCTATACATAAGGTCTTTTCGAGTTCTTTTCTTTTTTTTCAAATTCTTCTTTTTTTCTAAGATCTTTTTATTTAAAAATTCATGAAACTTGTATATATCATGTTATCTACATATGTATTGGGACATAGGATAATATTTTGCTAGGTAAGTATTAAGTGATCATATATTATGTATTTATGAATATTAAATTCGATAAAGTATGTATCAATTTATCTATAGATGTGTATTCGATCGTTGTTGGGTATACATCAAAAAAGCTTATAATATACATCAATAAACTATCTAGTATGTATTATTTGATCACGTGTTATGTACTTATGAGTGCTGTATTTTGAAAACTCGATATCATTTTATCTAGAGATGTGTATTGGAATATCGGATAAATATTTTTTTAAATATATATCAACTGGTCATATATTGTAGACTGGTGAATACTAATTTCGATAAACTATGTATCAATTTATCTATAGATATATATATATTAGATCGTTACTGGATGTGTATCAAAAAAATCTATAGTATGTATTATTTTATTATATACTGTATATTAACTTATTTAATAATTAATTTATTTAAAGTATATTATATGATCATATAGTATGTACCGTAAATGAAAAGAAAGAGAATCTATTTTTTTAATCATAAACTAATAACTTTGTTAGTAAAAAATTTTTTAATTTTTAGATTTATTTTTTAAAATTGATATTAAGAGAAATATGGCATACTATGCGTTGATATTTTATAGTGCCCCTCTCATATGATTTTTGTTCTTAATTATGGCCATGATGCGTAAATGTTTGACCCATCACCATATGCACGTTGGACCAGAAACGAGAACGGTGCCCTTCAGCATCTGCGGTTGGCATGTAATATCCGGGGCCAATCTTGGGATCCATAAAATACATGTTACCGAGATATTATTTTATGTAGACCGCAAGACGAAATAACACTACATGAAGAAAGGCACATGCGTGCACTGAAGAGAAGATAAGGAAATCCAATCTAGTTTGACTATTGAGCACAATTGACTTTTACTTTGACCTCTTGCCTCAGCTTCGGCTGGCTTTGTGGCACGCCGGAAGTGGCGTTCCGCAGAGGCATTTGTTGTGGAGGTAGCACTCCGCGCCGTGCCGCACCATCGCCCTCCCGGTGGGTATCTCTCCACACAGCTGGTTGTAGGTCAGATTCAGGTCCTTGAGCTGGTTCAGGTCCATGAGCGACTTGGACACCCTCCCCCGGATCCGGTTGTGGCTCAGGTCCAATTTCGTTAGACGCCTGGGGAACACAACGCGAGTCATGTCGAACCCCAGCTCGTTCCACGACAAGTCGATCTTGGTCATCGGCTTCACGGCGCTGAACAAGAACGACGGGTCTCCGGCGAGCTGATTGTGGCCCAGATCGATGGTGTCGATGTCGCCATCGCCGTAGGATGGAGGAATCTTGCCCGTTAGCTGGTTGTTGGAGAGTATAAGGAAGCGAAACTCTCCATGTAGCAGGCCTGGTGGTATAGATCCCGTGAGGCGGTTGCCGCTAAGATCAAGTAGCGGAGGTTGGAAAGGCTGCTGAGGGCGGAAGGGATGGGGCCGGAGAGCTTGTTGTTGGAGAGGATGAGGGCGCTGAGATTGGTGCTGGAGAGGAAGGCAGGGACAGGACCGGAGATGGAGGTGTCGCTTATCTGGAGGAGCTCGAGGCTGGAGAGCTTGGCGAAGGAGGGAGGGATGGGACCGGTGAGGCCCATCATGGTGTCGAAGGATAGGAATTGGAGGGCGGAGAGGTCGCCGATGGCGGACGGGACTCGGGCGGAGATGTTGACGGCTGAGAGGTAAACGTTGTAGACCCGGCCGGACTCGGTGCAGTAGAGGTTACTCCAGTTGCAGCAGTTGGTGGCGGGGACCCAGGTAGAGAGCTCGACTGGGTTGCCAAGGGAGTCCTTAGTTTTGAGCAAGGCTGTTCTGTCGCCAATATCACAATCCATAGAAGTCACGGGGCTTGGGTTGGCGGATAGAAGGAAGAGGAATAAGACAAGTGGCCCGAAGGTGGATAGCGTGGGAATAGACATGTCTATTTCTTGGTCTTGAACTTTGATTTCATAGAACGTTCTTAACTGGATGGAGAGCAAGAGGAGGAAAAAAGGCCAATTTATAGAGGAGTTCGCGTCGGTGGATGGAGCCACGTGACCTTACAGATGCGAGCCTCGAAGATAATTTATTATAGGTGGGGATTTCGTGGAATGTGAGGCTACTGTTGGGAAGCTTCCAGGGGCAGCCTTTACCCCAACAATTGACTCTGGGGAACATGGGTTACATTTTGTGTAAAATAATTAGCATGCATGCCAAGCAGGTTAGGTACCAAAGATGCTTTAGCTTATATTGTATTATCGTTTTGCAACTTTACGGTCTTTGTTTACTTTTAAGCAATCTTTATTTGCTAAATCGAATATTTAGTAGGCATCCAAAGTAGCGCGCCCTTCAAAGCGGCTCGTTTATCAGTAAACAAAAGGTACTCTTATCCTGCCACACCTTTACATGCCTAAGAAAAGTTTGATAATCGAGATCACCATATGTTATTATATTATCATGTTTTATAACTTTTCCCTCTATATTATTTTTTTAAAAACAAATTATTTACTAAAATAAATACATAGTAGTTCCGACGATGCTTGTGATGGCATCATGGAATTAATTGGCAACACTTTTTAGTATCGGCAAAGACCAAAAATTGTATTAGTATTTTTTTTTTTTTTTATAGTGTAGATATTCAAAGTATGAACTTGGGAGTAGCTTGACAACTCTAACCACCACAACACTACCAACTTGATCATTAGAGAACAATACGGTGATTTTAATCCTACTCCAGTTCATATACCTAGAAAATATTCTGATGGGCAAGCCATAGGGGTTGTGGGATTAAGGATCCGTCCAATGGCCAAGAGGTAATTTAATATTATCATTTTTATAAAAAATTCCTTACTTATATTATATTAATATTATTTTAATTATATTTTAATAATATTAATTATATTACTATTTTATAAATTATTAGTACATTGATTATGGCCAAATATGGGTTATATTTTATGTGTAAAAATAATTAGGAAGCATGCTAAACAGCTTAGGCACCAGAGGTACTTTAGCTTAATTTTATCATATTATTGTTTTGTAATTTTTCAATCTTTATTTACTTTTAAGCAATCTCTGTTTACTAAATTGGATATTTGGTAGGCATCCAAAGAAGCACACCCTTCAAACCTGCTTGGTTATCAAGAAGGATTTGTTTGGTTAGTAGGAATTGAAGAGAGAAAGTAGCAATTCTTAGAAAATGAAGAAGAGTTCTCTTATTTGATTAGAGTTTTAAGATAAGAGAAAATAAAAAAAATTCTTCTCATAGGAAGACACCTTTCATATTTCATGAAAAGTAAAAATCTATGGAAGATATGGGTTTTGAGACTTTCCACGAGATAAAAATTGATGGTCTTTTTTTCTTTCTAAAAATATCCTTTTAAGATCCACAACTAAAATTTTATAAAATATTAATAGATGGTTAAGATAAAATACTGAAAATGATATATGCTAAGATCTTCATTTTCTTCTCCTTGTAAAATTAATATAACATTATATTAATATAATTCTAATATTTATATCAATATAATATAAAATTTTTGAATTTATATTATAATATTTATAATATATTAATATTATTTTGATACTTATACTAATATAATTTTTTATTAATATGAATATAATATCTACATTAATATATTAATATTATATTAACATAATTTTATATTTAATATTATATTTATATCTATATTAATAAATTTATTATTTTAAATATTAATAAAATATTAATATATATTAGTATTATATTAATATAATAAATTATTATAATCTGATATCATATTATAATATAATATTATTATATTTATATTAATATAATATTATGTTATTATTTATATAAAGTTTGTGAGCAAAAAGATATGATCTAATATTTATTAAGGATATAATAGTTATTTTATATATTTTTTCAGAAAAATTGATGCTTAATCAAATATAAGTTATTTTACAATAATGATCAACCAAATATATCAAAATTATATCTCTAGAAAGTAACTTCTCATAAAGTTAATTTTTGGGAAGAAAAGTTCTTTTGTTAATCAAATGAGTCCTAAAAAAAAAGTTGACTCTTATCCTATGACAGTTTTTTTTTTTTTTTGATGGGAAGGGTTAGACAAAATCTAACCCAATTTTTCATTATATTAGATATAGTAGAATAGAAGTATACAATATTCAAATAGATGTATACCAGTGAAAACCTGACTCAAAATGTGGTGAATGAGATATATCCTACGACTTATTCCCACAGCTATTTCAAAGCTTTCCAACCCTTTTTGTAGGCTTTCCGACCTATCTCTGCTTCATACTTATTGCAGATGTTGGACAATGCTGCTATCAATCTTTCCGCCTTCTGCTTGAAATATGATAGCTATGTTATGCTATGTGATGCTTGTTAGTTGACGGCTCCTGGCGACATTTTCTATTTTCGTTAACAGTCATAGGACTCATTGCCTTCTGACGCCATTTTCTGAAATGATCTACTTGGGAATTCTGTGCTGGTATCTCGACATCTGTGCTATTTTCTGAAATGTTAACATCCAAAAAATACTGCTACCATTCTTGTTATGATCTTTTTGTTAGAGTACCCCTGCTGTTTTGGTCTGAATCTTCTTCAAGATCCTCCTGATTTGTTGGATTTGTTTCGAAGTCTCAGCATTGATGTGTTCTGTCCACGAGCAGAAGAGGTTAGCTGTTTGCAAGGCTATCATTCGTGGAAGATAAGCATGATATTGGAAACATCTCTTGTTGCGTTCCTTCCATGTGCACCATTATCCCATTGCAAAGAGTGCTGCTAGACCATTGTCTAGAAGTTCCTCAGGTCGTCCTTCGTTCCATAACATATCTTGTGTCGGTGGGAGGTCTCTAAAATGTACATTGTCTTGAAGAAAGTCCATACCTATTTTGAGAACGAACATTGGAGTAGGTGGTCTATTGTCTCTGGACTCGAATCACATAGTGTACAACTATTTTTTCCCTGCCACCCTCGCTTGGCAAGGTTAGTTTTCACGAGAACTTTGTCGAGGAGGCTGAGATCAAGGAAATATCTAACCTTCTGCGGGATTCTTATGTTCCATATTATTTTGATAAATTGTGGCCGCACCCCTCCATCCAGAAGAAAGCGATTACAGTGTTTAATTGAGAACATCTTAGCTGAGAGCCATTTCCAATTTATAATGTCCGGTCTGTTTGAGATGTTTACCTCCTTTAGCATTGCACTCAGAGTTTGTTGGTCTAGATGATCAATTAGCAAAGGTGAGAGGCACCAATTTCCATTTGCAATGAAAAGCTCAAAGGCCTTTGCTACCGAGATCTCTTTTAATGGTGAAGATATGTATAACAAGGGAATCCTTTCCTTAATAGGTTGATCAAGCAGCCATAATTTTCTCAAAAGAAGATTTGTAGTCCATTTTGAAAAAAAAAATAGACAGTTCTATGCATGCAATTTTAAAAATTTTGCAGCAGAATATGATAGATTAAACAATTTAATCTTCATTATATGCACGAGATCTAATCTAAACTACCATGTCAAGATCTATGATATGATTAATATATAATTAAATCTAAAAAATATAAAAACTACATCGATCATATCGATGCTCTAGATTAGATCTAACTATTAAATCTGATCAATTTGATCTAATGAATTCAGAATTCATTACCAGAGCGTGGATTGCTGATCTCCGCAATTGAATCACGTGAATTAGAGCTTTTTCAGGTTGCTCACAGCCGCACAAGATGTCCGGCCTTTATAGATCATCCACACGAAGATCGATTGCTGATCAATCTTCTTGGGAGTGCTAGCTCACGAAGATCTTTGATAGCTGATTTTTTTCTTCTTCTTTGAATCTCTTAGACACTCTAAAGAGGAAGAAGAACTTAAGAAGGAGGAGAGGCTAGAGAAAACTATTTTTTCTTCTCTTGAAATCACTTATGCTCTCTTAAGCGTCTAACTATTGGATCCCTTTTATAGATGGGCTAGGTATTAGGGTTAAGAGGAGGCACCAACACCCTTCATGCCACACTATATGGGGCATCCCATATTTTTTGCAAAAAATGTGTGATGGCGTGAGAAAGAAATCAAAATCTTTCTCACGCCAACCCACATCTCAACGTGAATAGGGAAGAAATTTTTGGTGCCACCAAAATTTTTTCATGAAATCAAATTTATTTTTTCTTATCTTCTTATCCATGATTTGAATCAAATTCAAATAAAGAATGAGATAAGGTTCATGACTCATCATGATTGCTGCCCCACCCCTCTCTGTGCCCTCCTTTCTCACGCCATAAATTTCTCACGTAAAACTCCTTTTGTGTGCAAAGAATGCCGTGGGTTCTAGGGCATGCACAAGGGAGAGAATCCCAGATGATTGGGACTTTAAGTTTTTCAATTTTGGCTCGATCAAATTTGATTTAGTTTAGACTCAATGAAAGAAAGGAACCTAATCTAATTAGGAACACAATCTCCTCAATAAATTTCTAATCCAGTTAGAAATTAATTGAATCCGAGTCCTGATCAAATCAAGAACAAGTCTTCTTTACAATTAGGCTTGATCTAATCAAATCCAATCCAAGTTAAACTGAATCCAATTCAATTAGACTTGATCCGAACCTCATTATTCAATTAAATTGAGCCAATTAGCAATCTAATTACTAATAAATTCTCTATTAATAGCAAAATCTTAGTCCAATGAAACTCTCCTCTAAAGTCTAAATCCAGTGGGACTCTTCACCAGTCCCAATCTATGGGACTCTTTACCAGATTAGTCATCTGATCAGATCGAAACTTCTAATATGTGTGATCTCATAGGTTCGAACCTAAACCGGTATTATAGAATAAATTTCTATACTAATCGATGTAACCATCTAGCAATAAGATTCAATGTCTGGATAGATCGAATGATTATAAAGCAACATTCAAGAATCTACTGACGTATGGTTGTTGTATAATTCATCCTTTTGATCCTAATACTTAAGGTGACCTAGGATTTAACTGTCTACCCTAAAATAGTCAACCACATTTATATTTCAACCTTTCAAATCCATCTCATAGATTATCCTGATCAAGGTTTTACTAAATTGAAATATACTGATACATTAACTCCTACTTATTCGGAAGGATCAATCCCATCTTGACTCACACATCAACTTAACAAGTACTTGATTGTATCCAAAAATCTTCCGTTATTGAATTAGAAATTCAGTAGTCCGATACTAAATTACAGTGAGTTGCTTGCAAGTCACCATGGTGATCTCAGGTTGGAGGAATATCTATATCCATATCCTTCGTGAGCTACTCTTGACAGCAGAGTGCTCCGTAATAAGTCACGTTGGTGCGAATGTACTTCTAAATTTTACCTGCATACCATACCAATATCTTTACACTCCTTGGTTAAGAGAACAACAACACATATGGCACACAATGACCTATACTTGATATTACTATCGTCTTATTAATAGCATATCATTTGATCCCGAACACATTTAAGGATTAAACGATAAATCCTCCTTTATCGATAAAATATAGTCTTAAGGACTTTATCACAACATAAAAATTCTAAGAAGATGAACAAAATATGATGAAAAAAAGATCAAATAATATTTATTAATAAAATTCATATACAATGTATAAATATGAGTATAACTGTCAACAGACTGACGATTGACTTTGAGATATAATTTTCAATAACTTTTACTTGGACAAAAGTCAATCGATACAGTATCGTATACCCATCTTCGACTTATGATTATCGAACTCTTTGACTCCGAGAGCTTTAGTAAATGAGTCAGCCAGATTTTTTTTCCATCGATCTTCTGAAGATTGACGTCATTTCGATCTACGATCTTCCAGATAAGATGGTAGCGGCACAGAATATACTTGATGTGCTGATGGCACTTCAGTTCTTTGGCTTGAGTAATGAATCCAGTGCTATTACAGTACAATAGGATAGGGTCATCAATGGAGAGTGCCACTCCGAGCTTGTCGATGAACTTTTACAATCACACAGCTCCCTTTGCAGCATCAGATGCCGTGATATACTCTGCCTCGCAGATAGAGTCGGCTATGGTGTGCTGTTTGAAATTTTTTCAGTAGATTGCTCACCATTCAGGATAAAAAGATATCCCGACACGTTCTTGCTACCGTTATGATCTGACTAAAACTGGAGTCGGCGAATCCTACTAGTTTCAAGTCATCTTTTCATAAATAAGCCACTTGTCCTTAGTATTTCTCTAATACTTAAGGATGGTCTTCACGACCTTCCAGTGGTTATCTCTTAAATCAAACTAGTATCTGCTCACTATTCTAGTGAGTATGCCATGTCTGATCTTGTACATGTCATGAAGTACATTATAGAACTCACTGCTGAAGCATATGAAATTCTATTCATACGCTCTCTCTCTTTTGAGGAGTTGTCGGACAGTCCCTCTTCGAGAGAAAAATTTCATGACCTATCGGGAGATAGCCTTTCTTGAAATTCTCCATACTGAATTACTTCGGCATGGTGTCTATGTACATATACTGAGAGAATTTAATCAACCTTTTGATCTATCTCTATAGATTTTTATCTCAAGGATGTAGGATGCTTCTCCCAGATCCTTTATAGAGAGCTGAGATGATAACCAAATCTTTATTTCTTGTAACGCAGGGACGTCATTTTCGATTAAAAGAATATCATGTACATACAGAATAAAAAATACAACCACAAGTTGGTAATCCATTTGTAAATACAGGATTATTCTCTGTTCCTAACGAAGTCATACATTCTGATCACCTTATCAAAATGCATGTTCAAACTTCGAGATGCTTGCTTCAATCCATAGATGGATCTCTAAAGCTTGCACAGCTTAGACTCATCTGTGGATGTGAAATCTTCAGGCTGTATTATATACACCTCTTCTTTCAGCTTTTCATTTAGAAAAATTATTTTCACATCATTTACTAGATTTCATAGTCCATATGTGCTGCTATTGCAAGCATAATCCAAATAGATTTGAACATTGCCACAGAAGAAAATATCTCGTTATAGTCAATGCCATAATACTAACGATAATCCTTGACAATCAGATGAACTTTATAGGTCTTTACCTTTTTATCTGTGCCTCTCTTTCTTTTGAAGATCCACTTACACCTTATGGATTTAACCCCTTCAGGTGGGTCAACTAATGTCCACACATCATTGACCTTCATGGATTTCATTTTAGATTTCATGGATTCAAGCCATTTATCAAAGTCAAACCTCTGTATTGCATCTATATAGATGATCGGATCCTCATTGTTCTCATTAAGTTCAACAGAATCTCCATCTCGGATCAAGAAACTATAATATCTGTCCGATTGACGCGATACTCTATTGAATCTTCTTAATGATGCCTCTATAATAGAATCCGAATTTGATACCATCAAATCTGATTCTGTGAGTTTATTAGATTATGTCAGTTCTACTTATTAAACTTCATTAAGTTCAACTTTAGAGGCATTAATTCTTTTTTCAAAGAATTTTTTTTTCAAAAAGACTGTCCTAAAGCTGACGGACATGTTTTGCTCATCAGCAAGATAGAAATAATACTCATTAGTTTTTTTGAATACCCTATAAAAATATATTTGTCAGACCTAGTTCCAAGTTTGTCTATTTTCAAATGTTTGACATAAGCCAGACATCTCCAAATACTTAGGTGAGAGAGCACTGGCTTACGCCTCATCCACATCTCATGTGGTGTTTTACTCATAGATTTACTCAAACCTATTAAGTACATAGCAAGCCAACTCGAATGCATATCCTCAAAAAAAGATCGACATACTAAAAAAATTCATCATGGATCGAATCATGTTCAATAGAATTCGATTCCTCCTTTTTGACACACCATTGTACTGTGGCATTCAGGAGGTGTCCACTGTAGAGAATCTCATTCTCTTCTAGATATGTCAAAAATTTACTAAAAAAATATTCACCTCCTCGATCAGATCGAAGAGTTTTTATATTCTTCCTAATTTATTTTTCTACCTCATTATGGAATCGTCTGAATATTTTAAATGATTCAGATTTGTATTTCATCAAGTAGACGTACCCATACCTAGATAGGTTATCTATGAATGTAATAAAATAGTGATACCCTCCTCTGGTATTATTGCTCATGGGTCCACATACATCAGTATACACAAGATCCAAAACATCACTGACTCATTCATCTTTTTTAGTAAAAGGAGTCTTGGCCATCTTTCCAAGTAAACAAAACTCACAAGTATGCAATAATTTATAATCATTATCTTCAAGAATTTCTTCTTGAGCTAACATGTTCATTTTGTTCTTATTAATATGATCTAGCCTACAATATCAAAGGTAGGCATCTGTGACATCATCTATTCTAAGAAGTTTATTCGACATGTACATTATACTAGGCCATGATATAATATAAATATTATTATTTAATTATCCATGCATCACGTAACACCATTCAAAATGATATCACAAAAGTTTTTTTTTATTGAAATCTTATAATTTTCTTTGGCCAAAAGGCCTACAGAAATTATATTCAATAAGAAACTAAGACAAAAATGACAATCACTAAGAATAATAGAATAAGAATCGAATACAAGCTTGATAATTTTTAAAGCTAGAATTAGAACTGATCTTCTATCTCCAACATTCAGGAATCTCTTACCATCTCGAAATCTTCTACTGACCTGAAGTCCCTACAACGAATTACAAATGTTAATAAGACTACCAGTATCTAATATCCAGATCATTGTATCAAAAATTAAGAAATTACAAGGTATTATCATATAATTATCTTGTCTAGCAACCGATTGCTTTTTTTCGGTCTGATCAGGTCAAGGGATGCTATGTATTGAGGACAGTTCCTCTTTTAATGATCATGCTTCCTACAGTAGAAGCACTCTGCTTGGTTTTGATCGAACTTGGACTTGAACTTCTGGATCTGACTCCTAGTACTTTGCACCTTTTTAATTTTTTTTCTTTTCTTTCATAAAGAGATGATGCCCACTCGAAGAAGATCCTCCCACTATATTCATCGTCTCCTTATGGAGCTGGTGATCCTTTTCAAAAGACTGTAACAATCTCAACCGACCGTGGTAGTTCACTACAGACTTTGTCATTCGATAATGGCTGAGAAATGGTAGGTAGAATTTTGGTAAAAAATTTATGATCGCATCTTTTCCAAGCTATTCGTTCAAGAAAAAGTCGAGCATGCTCAGACGCTCGATCTGTTCGATCATGTACAATACATGATCGATGACCGATGCTCCCTTCCTCATCCATGCATTGAAAATGATACGACTAGTCTTATGCCATTCAACATCATCGGGAATGCCAAAAGACTCATGCAATACCTTGAGCATGTCTTCTAGCTAAGCTTCCTCAAATTTGCAGCTGAACTTATCGTTCATGATCGTCCACATAATACAACGCACCGTAGTGCGGTTATTGAGCTACTTCAAGTAAGTATCTCGAATCATACCATGAGCATTCGAAGCAAGCTCCTCAGATGTCGGATCTGTAAGGATGTACAAGATCCGCTCATGCTTCAAGATAATTTTTAATTTTTGATACCAGCTATCGAAATTGAGTCTTGTTAATTTTTTACTATCCAACAGTGATCGGAGCAATAAATTGATGGCCGTAACTGCATAAAAAAAAAATTAAAATCTAATTAGTATATAAATTGATTTAGTCTAAAAATATCAATTTTAGTCTAAAGGTTCTTCCACTATTTTATACGAATTGGTAGCCTCTACATCTAATTCGAAGAATTATCTTAATTCTTTAGCGGATACTAAAATCCACACAGACTGCACATGAACCCAACTTTGATCGCCCACCCATATGCATTTATGGGTATGTTCTTTAATCAATTATTTCATCAAATAATTTTTAATAATTGATTTTATCTCAAAAATTTTTCAGTTGACTTTGATCTTCTGTACAAGTCCTGGTTAGATCCAACCATTAACATGATCATACTTAGAAATCTAACTATCAAATGATCAGGCCCGATTTTGATCAGCTAACCTGACCACTTGCTAGAGAGACTTGACTGAGTCATCATATTATGAATGATAATTTCAATAGTACATGTGCACCAAACCTTTGGCCTCCAATAATCATCATACTGATGAATCCATTATCACCCAACTTAATGGGAGGCTATGATATAGTTATCATCATAACTTTCTCATTTTAGGGACCTAATAATTTAGAGGATTAATTTAATTGATGAATTAAGAGAAGAGATCAACCAATTAACTACAATCCTCCTACTGACTTCACCAAGTCATTGAATTGGACCTAGATCAATCACACTAATCAACCTTAATGATATGGGTCAACTCGAATCACTTAACGGTTTAATCAAAATATAATCTACTAAATTAGTCAGGTAAGTAAGATCGGTGAGAGGGTATGCTAAACTTGCCTTAGACACCATCGAAATGATCAGATAAGTCGTTCATAATTAAAAATCATCGATCGAAATGTCAAACTTATCTTAGACACTAATTGATTAATTAGTTTCGATTTAATCAACCTAATGACTCGGATTCGATCATTGGCCTCAATCAAGATCTATTTGGTCTAATCAAAGATATAACTTGATCATCTACAACTATTGTATTGGTTCTAAAAAAAATCTGATTTAATCTAATTCAATATTTGATTAGATTTAATCAATTTCTCTATATGGTCCATTAACTCTTTGATTCTAACCTTAGGTCTAACCCAATTAAGAGGATCTGATTTGAGCTTACCCATGCCTCCATATTTTATGCAATATCATTAGATCTTAAATCATAATTCTAGATCTAATTGATTCTATACTTAATTCTCAATTAAGTTCAGTATCAACATAGATTTAGGTTAAGTTTTGAAACTAATTCTCATGTAAACATCTTTACATCAAATTAAATCATAAAATCTTTTAGATCACATCTAAATCTTTTATGATCTCGAATCTTATTAAAATAATTTTAATCATTAAGATTAGATGTTATTATTTTTCTTACAATTTGTATCACATACAATAAATCTTAGAATTTTAAGATCTAAATTTTATAAAAAAATAAATTCTTTCTTTCACGTTTGTTCTTCATGGGACCTCACAGTGATACCCCTACATGCCATAAAAGTATACCATTGAATGAGAGAAGAGGGTCATGTAACCCTACTTACTCCTATGATCGGATAGTTTTGTGATTATCCAATCTGAGTACTTTACTACTCAGATCATCTAATCTAACATATACTGGATTGATTAAATATCAAATTTGAAAATTAAAATTATTTAGATCTAATCTAAATAATATAAAATCAGATCTAAATATATATAAAATCATATCATATTGAACGAGGCTCTGATACTAATTGAAGAAAAAATAGATAGTTCTATGCATGCAATTTTAAAAATTTTACAACAAAATATAATAGATTAAATGATTTAATTTTTATTATATACATAAGATCTAATCTAAACTATCTTACTAAGATCTATGATATGATTAATATGTAATTAAATTTAAAAAATATAAAAAATTATATCGATCATATCGATGCTCTAGATTAGATCTAATCATTAAATCTGATCAATTTGATCTAACGAGTTTAGAATTCATTACCAAAGCATGGGTTGCTGATCTCTGTAATCGAATCACATGAATTAGAGCTTCTTCAGATTGCTCACAGCCATACAAGATGTCCGGCTTCTATGGATCATCCATACAAAGATCGATTGTTGATCAATCTCTTCGAGAGTGCTAGCTCGCGAAGATCTTTGATGGCTAATTTTTTTTGTTCTTCTTTGAATCTCTTAAACACTCAAGAGAGGAGAAAAACTTGAGAAGGAGGAGAGGCTAGAGAAAACTATTTTCTCTTCTCTTGAAATCACTCATCCTCTCTTAGACGTCCAACTATTGGATCCCTTTTATAGGTGGGCTAGGTATTAGGGTTAAGAGGAGGTGCCAACACCCTTCACGCCACACTATATGGGCATCCTATATTTTTTGCAAAAAATATGCGATGGCATGAGAAAGAAATCAAAATCTTTCTCATGCCAATCCACATCTCAACATGAATAGGGAAAGAGTTTTTAGTGCCACCAAAACTTTTTCATGAAATTGGATTTATTTCTTCTTATCTTCTTATCCATGATTTGAATCAAATTCAAATAAAGAATGAGATAAGGTTCATGACTCATCATGATTGCCACCCCATCTCTCTCTGCACCCTCCTTTCTTTGGCCATAAATTTCTCACACAAAACTCCTTTTGCGTACAAAGAATGGCGTTGGTTCTAGGGCATGCATAAGGGAAAGAATCCCAGATGGTTGGGACTCTAAGTTTTTCAATTTTGGTTCGATCCAAATCTAATTTAGTTTGGACTCAATGAAAGAAAGGAACCTAATCTAATTGAAAATATAATCTTCTCAATAAATTTTTAATCCAATTACAAATTAACTAAAATCGAGTCCTATCAAATCAAGATAAGTCTCCTTTACAATTAGGCTTGATCTAATCAAACCCAATCCAAGTCAAACTGAATTCAATTCAATTAGACTTGATCCAAACCTTATTGTTCAATCAAATTGAGTCAATTAATAATCTAATTGCTAATAAATTCTCTATTAATAGCAGAGTTCTAGTCCAATAGAATCTCTTCCAGAGTCAATCCAATGTGACTCTTCACCAGAGTTCCAATCCAGTGAACTTTTCACCAGATCAGCCATATGATCAGATCAAATTTTTAATGTGTGTGACCCATAGGTTCGAACCTAAGCTGGTAGTACAGGAATAAATTTTTATACTAATCGATATAACCATTTAGCAATGAGATCCGACGTCCAGATAGGCCAAATGATTACAAAGCAATATTCAAGAACCTACTGGCATATGGTTGCCATATAATTCATCTCTTTAATCCTAATGCTCAAAGTGATCTAGGGTTTAACTATCAATCTTAAAATAGTCAACTACATTTATATTTCAATCTTTCAAATCTATCTCATGGATTACTTTAGCTAAGATTTTACTAAATTAAAATACACTGATGCATTAACTCCTACTTATTTGGAGGGATTAATTCCATCTTGACTCACACACCAACTTGACAAGTACTTGACTGCACCCAAAAATTTTCGTCATTAAATTAGAAATTCAGATAGTCCTATACTAAAGTACAGTGAGTTGCTTGCAGGTCACCATGATGATTTCAGATCAGAGGGATACTTATACCTATACTCTTCGTGAGCTACTCTTGACAGCAGAATACTCCGCAATTGATCACGTTCAGGATGAATGTACTTCTATATTTCACCTGCATGTCATACCAATATCTCCACACTCCTTGATTGAGAGGATAACCAAACACATGGCATACAATGACCTACAGTTGATATTACTATCGTCCTATTAATAGCATATCATTTGGTCACAAATACGTTTAAGACTAAACAATAAATCTTCTTTTATCGATAAAATATAGTCTTAAAGACTTCATCACAATACATGAGTTTTAAGAAGATGGACAAAATATGATAAAAAAAGTCAAATAATATTTATTAATAAAATTCATATGCAATGTACAAATATAAGTACAACCATCAACAGACTGATAATTAACTTTAGGACATAATTTTCAATATATTTTTCACTATGAATTTAACCATTGTTTGGAATAAATCTTTGATCCCCAATGCACTCTTCCAAAAGTCTAATAGTTTCTGACTTGATGACGGATTTAGCAAGGACTGTTGCTCATTGTAGTATCCTGATTTTATCAGTTGGCACCAATGTTTTCTAGAATTTGTATACACTTGCCACCACCACTTGCAGAAAATTATCTGATTTAGTATTTTGAGATTGGTGATTCCCATTCCTCCATTTTCTTTGGATGACAGACTGTTGATCAATTCAGAAGACTCATTCTTCCTTGCTCTTCTTGCTGTGCCATTCCATAGAAATGCTCTACGCAGTTTGTCAATGTTATTAATGATCCCTCTTGATAAGTAAAGTTTGTCATCCAAAATATTATTGTTAGGATTTGACACCTCGAGATTCAGCTCACATTGAGCCTATAGTGAGGTCCGCGATAAAAAATGAAGTCCAACGAGATCAAGATCACCCCAACGGAGCTCGAATGGAGGAGATACGAGCTTTTAAAGTCGGCACGAGATCCAAGGCGGTGGAGGACCGCTGGCGGCCGGCGGCGGCAGGTCAGCGGAGCGGCAGCGACGTGCGTCCCAGGTGGGGCCAATGCGCAGGACGTGCGACCCAGGCGCGTGGCCCAGTCGGGCGGGCGGCCCAGCCAGGTGCGTGGCCCAACCCCTGCGCGGGCCTGCGTGCGGGTGCAGCCCAGGCCCATGCACGCGGGCCGGCCCAAGCCCTAGCGCCTTGTTGGGCCCTGTACCCTGGTCCACCATGGATCGGGTGGCCCACAACTAGGTTATGGACCGCATGGACATTTTCGATGCATTTTTGAGGTCCACGATACTATTTCGTGGACCGATCGTGATCGGACAGCCCAAGGAGTTTTCGATCTTGATCCGACGGTCCAGAGGCTTGATTTGGGCTGATTAAGGAGTCTTAAACCTAATCTAGTCATGTTTAAGCCTATAAAAGGTCAGGAATAGTGAATTGTGTGGTGAGTGGTCTTTTGGTGGTCTGGTTTTGCCGCAAACGCACCGTATAGAGCCGTATGGAAATCGAGGAAGAGAGAGGCGGAAGCGCGAAGAGAGAAGGAGCAGGAGGCTCCTGGACAGCAGACGTTAAGCACTTCAGGGATTCAGAGGGTCTTTCAAGAGAGAGAGCTTTTGTGAGAGAAACTTCTAGTGAGAGAGAAATTGGGTGTACGAGGGTTGAGGGTGAGATCTCCTTTGTAAATTTTTTTTTCATAGTAAAGTTTGCATGCCCATGGAGGCGAGCCTTTTTATGGCTGATCCACGTATTTTGATTATTTTTTTTATTTCTTCTTTCTTCCTGCTGCATCGCATGGTATGAAAAGGTCTTGGAAGGTGGTGTCCTGGCTAGATATCTTTCCAACAAGTGGTATCAGAGTAAGACGATACAAGGATGCAGATTGCAGCGGTGGTGAGCAAGACTGAATATGGAGAAGACAGGATCAATCAAGATGGAGATCAACAAGTTTGATGGTGAGAGCAATTTTTTCTTGTGGCAGCAAGGGTGAAGGACGTGCTCATCCACCAGGAGTTAATCGATGCTCTCTTGTGCGATGAGAAGCCGACCACCATGGAGGTGCGAGATTGGAAATGACTGCAGATGCAGACGGTGAGTACCATCCGCATGTACCTAGCGGATGAGGTGGTGATCCATGTGCTGAGCGAGACTTTCCGAGATACTGTGGTCGAAGCTCGAGGAGTTGTACATGACGAAGTCTCTCACCAACACTCTTTTCCTCTGAAGACAGTTCTACCAACTGCGGATGACTGAGGGACAGAGTGTGCAGGAGCATTTGAGCCACTTTCAAAGATCCTCACCGACCTCCTCAGCATTGGCGAGAATGTTGAAGAGAAGACCAGGGCGCTGGTTTTGCTGGCGTCACTTCCTCTTTGTACGAGTCCTTAGTGACTGCTCTTCTAGTGGGGAAAGCACCATCAAGATGGACGAGGTCACCGCGGCGATACTCCAGAATGAGGTTCTCAGGAGGGAGAACCCAGCTTCGAGCTCAGGTGACGGTAGCTCAGCTTTGGTGGGTTCTGAAGGAGCAGGAGGCGATAGACAAAGCGACAGAGATCGCAACAAGGGTGATCCAAGTCCAGAAGGGATTGAGCAAAATCAGATGTTACCGGTGCGAAGAGTTAGGGCATCTAGCTAGAGATTGTCCTAACTCAAAAATCGGACGGTGACTGCTGTAGCGACGGTCGGTAGCGATTCAGATGGAGATGTCCTAGAGATATCTGACGAGGTATCTATTTCTTCTCAACAGTGGATATTAGATTCTGCATGCTCCTATCATGTATGTTGTAGAGAGGAGCAGTTTGACTCCCTGGAGAACAGTGAGGGCACTGTATATCTGCCGGATGGATCGAGCTATGCGATCAGAGGCATTGAGACGGTCAATTGGAGGACACATGACGGTGCAGTGAGGAGATTGGGGGAGGTCCGATACATATCCAATTTCAGACAGAATCTTATCTCACTTAGCAGACTGGATTCGAGAGGCTATAGGACGGTAGCTGGGGAGGAATCCTAAGGGTACTACGCGGTGATAGGATTGTGCTGGAGGGAAAGAAGGGGAGCAGAGTACATTATTACCTGGCAGAAGTCCAATACGAGGTGGAGCTTCGAAAGTCAGATGGAGCTCAGAACGAGGTGGAGCTCCAGAAGGCGAATCGGGCATGACACAGGAGACTCGGGAGGATGAGAGGCGACGTCGCAAGGTGAGATTCCTATTGCCACAGGTTGATGCCCCGAGTGGGTCTCAGGTCAGGAGGAGCACAGTATACGATGGAGATGGGATCGAGCAGTCTGGCTCGACTCTCATGTTTGCCATCCATGATCAATAGACGATTGCCCCAGAGCATGGAGGTGAGGAGATCCAGAAACTCTCGGAGTTTGGAGGATGCCGAATATCGAGTCGAGGTAGAGATTGTTAGGATTTGATACCTCGAGATTCGATCTATATTGAGCCCACAGTGAGGTCCGCGGTGAAAAATGGAGTCCAACGAGATCAAGATCACCCAAACAGAATTTGGATGGAGGAGATACGGGTTTTTGAAGTCGGCATGAGACTGAGGCAGCGGAGGACTGCCCGCAGCCGCGGCAGGCCGACGGAGCAGCGGCGGCGCGCGGCCCGGGCGTGGCCAACGTGCGACCCAGGCGCGCGGTTCAGGCGGGTGGCTGCCCAAGCGGGCGTGCGGCCCAGCCCCTACGCGGGCCTGCGTGCGGGCGCGACCCAAGCCCGCACGCGCGGGCCAGCCCAGGCCCAGGTGCCTTGCCTGGGCCTATACCTCGGTCCACGGCTGGGCCTATGGACTGCGTGGTATTTTCATGTATTTCTCATGGTCTATGGCACCATTCCGTGGACCGATCACGATCGGACGGTCCAAGAGTTTTCGATCTTGATCCGACGGTCCAGAGGCTTGATTTGGGCTGATCAAGGAGTCCTAAACCTAATCTAAGTCATGTTTAAGCCTATAAAAGGTCAGGAACAGTAAATTATGTGGTGAGTGATCTTCTGATGGTCTGATTTTGCTGCAAATATGTCGTACGGAACTCGAGAGAAAAGAAAGAAGTGGAAGCGCTGAGAGAGAAGGAGTAGGAGGCTCCTGGACAGCGAACGCCAGACACTTCAGGGGTTCAGGTAGTCTTCCAAGAGAGAGAGCTTTTGTGAGAGAAACTTCTTGTGAGAGAGAAATTGAATGTACGAGGGTTGAGGGTGAGATCTCTTTTTATAAAATTTCTTTTCTATAGTGAAGTTTGCAAGCTCCGTGGAGATGAGTTCTTTTGTGGTTGATCTACATATTTTGATTATTTTTTTTTATTTTTTTTTCTTCCTGCTGCATCATGTAGTACTGAAATGATCTTAAAAGATAATGTTCTGGCCAAGCATCTTCTCAATAATTACATTCGTGAGATGATAGTATTTAATAGTAATGCTCGTCTAGCCAACGATAGCAGTTTTGGTTTCCAATCTGGAAGTCTCTTCATAATTTTTTCTAAAAATGGCGATCAATCGTGTATTTTTAGTTTCCCAAAGTGCAAAGGCATTCCCAAGTAAATTAGTGGGAAATCTGCTGTTTTACTTCCTAAACTTGCAGCCAGTCGGTCTCTGAAAGAATGAGAGATGCCGATACTTAGGACACTAGATTTTTTAAAATTAATTTTGAGTCCTGACAACAATTCAAAAAAGTAGAGAATAAATTTTAATGATACAATATGTTTTCGCTGTGCTTATCTTACGACAGTTTATATACCTAAGAAAGCTTTAGATGATCGTGCTCACCATCTCTTAATTATATTATTGTAACTTTTCGATCTTTATTTTTTTTTTTTGGTGAAAAGTGACTGAATATGTAGTACATATTCAAAGTAGCACAAGCTTGAAAAACAGCTTGCCTAGTTAAAAAATAATAGGGCAGGAGAGAGGAGCTTTTAGCAGATCAGCCTTTATTATCCAAAAACTGCTAATGGTACGGACTCTTGCCGACTGCAGGTCGTGTTGGAACCTCTGACGTTATAGCTCCAATGCTGGAACCGCATATGGCATGGGAGAGACTGACTCATGCCACTCAGATTTTTTGCATTTATTTAAATAATAGAGATTCGTTGACAATTATCAAATAGGTCTTGGACCATCATCAAACTCCATCCATTTTTACGAGACTGCTGACGAATAATACATAGGTTGATCTCTACTGAACTATTAATTTTTATAAAACAATTAATAGTGGTATAATTGATTGGATGACACCTCATGTAGCTAATTATCTTAAATTTATGTTACGAGATTCTTCAACAATTTTTTTTATTTAATTATTTATTTTTTTTATTATAACCTTCATATATGCATATATACTTCAATGATTTAATTCAACCATTTTGCAGAAAAAAAAAGCCCCATTGAGCAAATCCGAAATTAAATACTGTAGCATTATTAATTAAGAATGGCAATTGAGTCGATCAAATCGATGTGGATTGGATCGACAAATCATCAATTTAAATCTGATGTATTTATTAAATAGATCAAAAATTCATAACTAAATCGGATCTGTTTGTTAAACAGATAATCGAATCTTACTTAATTTATTTATTAAATAGATTAAATTAGATTAAATAAGTTAAATAGGTTAAATAAATTTTTAACCGATTAAATAGATTAAATAAATTAAATAAGTTGGATTAAACGGATCAAAAATAGATTAAGCAAGTTTTAAATAGATTAAATATCTTTAAATAGGCTAAATAGATTAAACGGATTAAATAGATTATTTGGTTCAATTTGATTTAAATATTAAATAAATTAAATAGATCAAAAATTTAAAAATTAAATTAAATTTAAATATTAAATAAATTAAATAAATCGTCTGAACGTTGATGTTTCTCAAAGTTTGTGGGCTAATGTTATGTAGGCTGGCCTGGGAGGTGATGGGAGATGCAAACCCTTGCTCCCGTCGACGTCAAGCGGACGCAAGTGAGGGTCGATAAGGCTTTTTACCTTCGACCCTAATGAGCTCAGTTGACTTTGATAGCCTTGGAAGCTCTACCTGGTTGGCAACTTCCTTGGCACGACAGCGACCACCAAATTTTTTTTTTCCTGATGAAATGAGAGGTCATGGCGTCGAGAATTTTATTTAGTAGTGGTTAGTGTACAATGGGACCCTTGCCCTGGACCCCACGCAAATGGTGGATATCACAGAGGTAGGATCTGGACTCATTCACTTGATGTGACAGATTACGATTTACATTAGTATGCCGGATGTATTTGGCATAAGGCTCGATTCACATTGTAAAGGCCATGTAACATGAAATCATGAAGATTAGAAGTAGAAACACACACAAGTAGAAGGGTGCTTTCAAGCAGCCGCATCTTATATCAAATTGGAGCTTACTAATGCCATGTCTATAACCCTTCTTGTCTCCTCTACGCCACTTGACACTCCATGGGTGCTGTTTGATGCTGGATCGCAATATGAACCAGCACGAACTTATTGTGTTTTTGCTTTGTCGAGAGGCCCGATAATCTCTATGGCCCACCCATCCCAGCAGGACATTCAGTCCTGCATGAGGAAATCTACAATGGATGTCTACTTGCTTCTGATAAGTGGCGACGGCGGACATCATTGGATCCCATATCATGCAGGTTTGGGCGCTGGGCCATTTATCGCCGGTCAACTGCTTGCACGATTGCACTGGAGACCAGGCAGAAGAACTTGGCCTCGACGGCAAACAGAATCAACCGCTGGTGGCGTGCATTTGACCGTCGTACTTTTTTTTTCCTCGTGGAAGACTGTACGTCGTCCTTATCCGGGGAATAATGGGACAAGGAAATTGATGGATTAAGAAAAAAATATTGAGACTTGGGACGGGAAGACAAAAGTAGGACACGGATGGAACTCAAATTCCGGTCATTGATTTCCGACTTCCAACAACTTGACCAGCTGCATTAGTTGGCACCCTTATAATAACCATTATTTCAATATTCAAATATTACATAATAAATAAAATTAGAAAATAAGCCGCCGGGCCATGGAGTTATCCAATCCATTGGCCTAACCAACCGGTGGGAAGGACTCACGTAGTTATGCTTTCCCTTATCGTGGTATTTTGTTCTCAGAGTGTATCAAATTGTTTATGCGGTTCAAAATAATTAATTTGTTCACTTTATATACAACAAATGAATTATATTTGGCGTATGAGATTTTTAATGTGTTTTGGTGCAAGCCATGTGTCCACCGGTTAGTTTTCAATAAGTTGGACGTCACTGCGCTAATCGTTGAATCTAAAGCACAGAAAACACACGTGCCAAATCCCAAACGCTTTTGCTTCATATCTTTTCATCCGGCCTAAACTTCTAGAAGTCCTGTTTTACTCCATCAAGCCGTAAGTGGTTTCCAAAACTAGCACATGTCTTTTTACCAAAAAAAAAAAAAAAAAAAAAAAAGAAAGAAGCACAAGTCTGAAAGCATCTTGACGTATTTGCTTTGAAAGAAGTCGAAAGGGATAACCGGTTGCAGAATGAGAAATTAATGGTGATTATTTTAATGTTTTACCAAATATTTGTCTCTTCTATCTCGAACATTGTTTAGGTCGGTGGTCACCCAACTCCGGGAGTGTTGATGGACGGGTCCGGGGTTGGCCCGACCCAGACCTGGCTTGGGAGTTTTAGATTTTAGCCCAAGAAAACTTAGGGACTACGTTTGGACTGGGCTTGTTGAATTTCAGTAAGTTTGCAGCTCAAGCGTGGCTTGGAGATTGTTCTTCACAATCATCGGCGTCTCAATTTTCAGGTCAGAGCCCAACCTTAGTTATAAAACTTAAGCTTGAGCCCAGGTCTTTGAGCCATTTGGGCTGGCTCGGTCCATTGATAGCCCTACTCATTTACCCTGACTAATTTTATTCCATGTTTGGGACTGGGTGAAAAAGCTGGTCTACATAATGTACTTGGGCTGTCCCACAATAACATCATTCAGTACTTCAACTCTGATATGTATTCTATTTCAGGCGTGGCTGCAGAACACAGATATAAAAACACGCAGCTGCACACACAGGAAAGAAGACAAAGGACGGAGGACCCGTTCACTAAGACATTGACTGCATGGCTGCGCTCAGCTCATTGTCGCGTTGCGGCACGGCGGGAGGGGGGTCCCGCAGAGGCACTTGTTATGGAGGTAGCACTCGGCGCCGTGCCGCACCATGGCCCTCCCGGTCGGAATCTCTCCACACAGCCGGTTGTAGGTCAGGTTCAAGTACGTCAGTTCGTTCAGGTCCATGAACGACTTGGAGACTCTTCCCCTGATCCGGTTGTGGCTCAGGTCCAGGTACGTTAGATGGTGGGGGAACATGACATGGGTCATGTCGAACTCTAGCTCGTTCCACGACAGGTCGATCTTGGTCATGGGTTTCACCGAGCTAAACAAAAACGACGGGTCGCCGGTCAGCTGGTTATGGCCGAGATCGATGGTGTCGACGTCGCCGTCGCCGTAGGACTGTGGAATCTCTCCCGTCAGCTTGTTGTGGGACAGAATGAAGAAGCGGTACTCTCCATGTAGCAGCCCTGGTGGTATGGTGCCGGTGAGGCTATTACCGCTGAGATCCAAGTAGCGGAGATATGAAAGGCTACTGAGGGCGGGTGGAATGGGCCCGGAGAGCTTGTTGTTGGAGAGGGTGAGGGCGCTGAGATTGGTTCTGAAGAGGAAGGTGGGGACGGGGCCGGAGATAGAGGTGTCGCTGATCTGAAGGAGAAAGAGTCTGGAGAGCTTGGCGAAGGAGGGAGGGATTGGGCCGGTGAGGCCCGGCATCGTATCCAAGGTTAGGGACTCGAGCGCCGAGAGCTCACCAATGGCCGAGGGGATTTGGCTGGACACGTTGAGGGCGTATAGGTAGAAGATGTAGACCCTGCCGTTCTCGCTGCAACCGATGCTGCTCCAGTTGCAGCAATCGGTGTTGGGGAGCCAGGAAGAAAGATCAGCAGGGTTGCCAAGAGATTCCTTGATATTAAGTAGGGCTTTCATGTCTCCCTCGTCACAACCCGCACTAGATACAGGGCTTAGGGTGGTGGATAAAAGGAGGAAGAGTAGAGGGAGGAGGAAGGTGGGCAGAGTGGGAACGGCCATCCCCCTTTCTAGGTCTTTGGACTTTCAGTTTTAGAGATTTTGTTAGGATGCAGGTGGTGAATGAGAGGAGGATAGGGGGCCATTTATAGAGATCAAAGCCGCGTGATCTTGCACACGGAGCATTGATTAACTTATCCGAAGTGGAGAGTTGATGCGAGGCTCTACTGGGAAAGGTGTGCAATGGGTACTACCTTGCTCTCATAGTCGGGTATGGGGAAGGTTTGTCATTCTTTAATTTGACCAAAATAGTCGATCGGTAGCGAAAGACATCCACGATGCATAATTGTGCTGATTGGGCTGCCACGACTATTTTATCAGGAAATTTTCCTTTACTTCTGACCTATTATATTTATATCCTGCTCTGATCCGTATTTTATGTACTGATGCTTATATTGTTGCATTTCCTCGACATGGCTTATAAGTATTGGCTGCACTACCCTTTATCATCTGGTAGATCTGGATGACCGTGGGTTGTTAGAAGTTTAACTTCTTTTAGGTCATTTGATCTGATTCTTTGTTTCTGTTATTGGATATTTCTGATGGAGGTTTTTGAGTTGCACGGGCACTTCACCATGCTTATTTCGCTTCTGATCTTACTGTCCCACATGATTACATTTATTATGCATGCGGGCACCTCGATCTGTTGTTCTTTTCCCAGATGATGTTTGCACTGATGGATTTTCGCCCCTCCCAAATGATGATATTCAAAGTGTCTGTTTCAGATGGGAGTTGGCCCTTTTTTAAATTTATTACTCTCTCTCCTTCTGCTGGCCATCTCATCAATGCCGCTCTTATGGCTCGTATGGCCTTTTGGTTGTATTTGCTGCAAAAGGAGATTCTATTGTTGGGTTTTACTTGCTATACCACTTTATGCCCCTGTTCTTCTTTTAGCCCAAATGAAGTTTCAATCACTGATGGATTTTGTTATCTAATTATCTTCCAAATGATTTTATTCAATTGGTTCGACTCTGATGGAAGTTGCCTGGATTGCCTATTGATCTGCTTTTGTTGCTGACGGGGATTTGGTGGTTGACTTTCTCTTGTCTCGTTGCTCTGTGCTGCTGGCATCACTTAATCTCAAAGATGACTCATGGCATGTTGTGTCTGATGGGTTTCTGACCATATTATTAGTTTTGGGTACATCTGACACTTCTATTCAAAACTATGTTTTGGCACTCTACAGACAATTTCCTCTGAAGTATAGTATTTTGGCCTCTGTTGCTTTTTCTGTTTTGTGGATTCAGGGACGGTATTTGCTACATGTGCATTTTCTCTGTTCGGATGTTTTTGGTCGGTTATTGTGCGCTGCTGCTGTTCTCCTATCCCAGATGATGTATCATTCCATAATGATTCTGATGGATTTGTGTGCATATTATCTGCTTTTAGTACATTGCAGACTCTTGTTCAGGTGTAGGGTTTGGCTTTTTGTGGTATATCTTTTTCTCGTATAAATGATGCATCAGTTATAGTTGCTACTTTTTTTTTTTTTTTTTTTTTTTTTTTTTTTTTTTTTTTTTTTTTTTTTTTTTTTTTTTTTTTTTTTTTTTTTTTTTTTTTTTTTTTTTTTTTTTTTTTTGCTACTATTCTATGAAGACTCCTAACATTTTGGCTTATTAGTTATTTATTATTTTTGGATCTTGGGCGAGGTTTAGTTCCTCCGCTTATCCATTTTGTTGCCTGTATCATGGGTTGTTATATGTGATTTTTTTTTTTTTGCTTTCGGGATGTCCTACATTTTTGGGTACTTTACTAAGTTTGTAAGCTATGCTACTCTTTACCGTACATTAGCATTTGTGAAATAAAGGAGTTATTTTTACAAAAAAAAAACTATATTATACCCTCTAAATCGTACCGAGGTTGTATCTCTGGCATGAAAGGGGTCATCTTTCTCACAGCGAATCCAGCATTGGATCATGATCGAGTCCTGTGCAAAATAGATGAATAAAAAATTTAAAATATTTTAAGATATGTATAGGATACAATGACGTGATGGAAGAAGGCCAATCATTTTTTAGTGCGAAAGATACAATCTGAATCATTTAATCCTTTACAAATCTTATAAAAAAAAAATCTTTACCAAAAAAACCATCTAATCTCATATTTTCTATACACGAAGGTTAGGCCCCAAAGAAGTTTTTATATTCTTATTATTATTATTTTTCTAGAGGAATTCTCATCTTTTGGATTGAATATTAAGAAAAGTAGTGCATGTGGTATTTGTCTGAAGTTCAAGATGCTACAGCCTTCAATGGCAGTGCTGCGGAAGTGGCGCCGTTGATTGTACCCACCGGTTGTTTTGCGCATACTAGCTAACCAGAGAGCGATGCCCATTTTTGTCTGACACAACGGCTCATTTTCGTAGGCCTCCAAATAATTATTATAATGTGATGGACATCTTTTATCCCACGTGGACTCCAATATATGAAAAAATTTAAATACAAAATTTAAAAATTAAAAATAATAATTTTTAACTAAATTTTTTAGATAAAATTTTGATCATTAAAAATAATATTAAAATAGATACTGTCAATCACTATACAAATTTGAGAATCCTGCTGCATAAGTCTATTAATCAGAGTGATGCTCATTTTTGTCTGACACAACTAGCCAATTTTCGTAGACCTCCAAATAATTGTTATAATGGGATGGGCATCTTTAGTCCATGTTGATTATGCGTGAAAAAATTTTGGATACGAATTCAAAAATTAAAATATTAATTGTTAACTAAATTTATTGGATAAAATTTTGATCATTAAAAATGATATCAAAATAGATGCCATCAATTATCATACAAATTTGAGAATAGTGCTGCATTAATCTATTAACCAGAGAGAGTGGTGCCCATTTTTGTCTGACACAACTAGTCAATTTCGTAGACCTCCAAATAATTGTTATAATGGGATGGGCATCGGATCCCATGTGGATTATGTACGGAAAAATTTTGATACAGAACCAAAAATCTAAAATAATAATTTTTAACTAAATTTTTTGGGTAAAATTTTGATCATTAAAAATGGTATCAAAATAGATACCGTCAATTACCATACAAATTTGAGAATATCGCTGCATAAGTCTATTTAGAATTGAGAAAGACCAATTTTGATGTTCATGATTAGATTTGGACACTTGCAAGAATATTAAAACTTAAACAGGAGAGCATGCAAGAGCCTCTGCTGGCTCAAAATTTTTGAATATTTATATGAATTAAAAAATAAAAATTATTTTTTAGCTAACTTTTTTTATATGAGGTTATGAATGTTTGGTAATTATATTTTTAAAATATTATGAAACTTTAATATGTATTTGACAACTAATAAGAAAATAATTTTAGTGTAATAAATTGATAATAAAAAATATTGCATAATAGTATATGAAACAGCATAATATAATATAATAATATATTATCATATTATTATAATAATATACACTATATAATAATATAATATAATTATGATATTTGTATTATAATAATATGATGATATGATAGGATATATTATGAGATTTATTTGTAGATAGTTTTTTTGCCATCATAAAAATTTCATTAAAGCCTAAACAACTTGCTGACATATGCCAGGAGCTATTCAGCTTTCTAGCAAAGCTATCTAGATTATTTATCAAACACCACCGTACTATCAAAAAATATTTTTAGAAGGTAGGAAATACTTTATGGCTCCCAAAAGTTTTGTGAAACGGGACCTCTGTCGAGGTTGCTTTTGAGAGGATTTGAAGATGTCCAAGGCACTGCATGATAAATGTTAAACATTTAAACAGGTAAAGCGGCATGCATGGTCTATATAGCCAGCTGGGAGAGATGAAACTTCTTTCCGAAAGAAGACGAAAGCAGCCTATGGTTCTCTTTGCACGTTGGAATTTGTATTGCACGTTGAAAGAAGACGAGAAGCAACCTATGGTTCTGCAGTACATGACAAACTTTGATTTAAGGTTTCCGTTTGGCTTATCTTGACTACAAGAAATTGTGCAGTACATGAAAAAGCCTTGCATCATCCGTTAAAAGCTACTGAGAAAACTCGCGGCAATCAAAGCGTAAATTTAATCAAAAGAACTTCCCATCTACAACCTTGAATTATCTAAAAGGGCGTCACATCACGCTCCCCTGAGGGGAAAAGTAAAAAAGATATTAGTATACTCTTAAAAAATTAAATGTTAGTGGATGGATCCAGAGTGCATCTTTCGTACAAAAAAATGATTGATTTTTTTTCATGGTGCCAGTACCCTTAGATTAAACTTTACGCAACTTTTAAAGGCTTCCCACCCCTACCTTCCATCCGTCAGATGTTGTGTTTTGAAAGCTGTGAGCGCAGCCCAATGATTCACATCATGAAAAAGATCAATCATTTTTTTTTTTATAAGAGACACAACTGTAGATGTATAAAATACCTCTCAAACTACCATAAGATTTATGTTGATTGTCAGACGTAACAAATTTTTCAGGTTAGATTAGATCTGTCAACGAATCGGGTTCGGATCGAAATCTAGATATCCATATCCGAACCCAATTTTAGTTATCGGTATCGGATCCGAATATTCGATGGGTCTAGCCTTGAAGTATTGAATATTTGGATCCGATTTCGGGACTCGAAACTCATATTCAAACTCATATTCAATGGAGAGGAGAGGAGGGATGGTCGGCGGCGTTGGAGGGACAGCAGAAAACTGAGAGATAGAGAGAGGAAGAGAGGGAGATTGAAAGACAGAGAGAGGGAGAGAGATTGAGACCCTAAAACACTAAATCCCTTACCCCCATCAGCCGGCGTGGGTTCGGGTCTGGCCACCGGTGCAGTGGAGATGGAGAAACAGTGCATCCAGAGATGGAGAGGCCGGAGGAGTGCGAGAGAAGCGGAGGAGGGGAGGGAGAGGCCGGAGGAGCGCGACTACGTGAGAGGAGCGGAGGAGGGGAGGGAGAGGCCGGAGGAGCGACTGCACAAGAAGCCGGAGGAGAAGAGGGAGAGGTCGGAGGAGGGGATGAGGGGAGGGAAAGGCCAGAGGAGCGACTGCGTGAGAGGTCGGAGGAGAGGAGGGAGAGGCGGAGGAGCGAATAAGCGAGAGGCCGGAAGAGGGGAGGGAGAGGCCGGAGCGGAGGCATCGTCGGGATGGGAGATCAAGAGACAGAGAGAGAGAGAGAGATTGAGAGGGACGGACGGTTGATGGGGTTAACTGGTAAGAGGTTTACCTAGGGTTTAAAAAATTTTAGAAATCCTAAACCATTGGATCTCTGACCTAACAATTCAAAATAATTATATATATAATATTATATATATATATATATAATATATATATATATCGGGTCTCGGGTCTATCGGATCTGGATATTAAATATCCAGATCCCATCTGTTTATGTAATGGTTAATCGGATCCGAATCCGGATCTGAGTAAACGGGTCCAGTACTAATACTAGACCCGGATTCATCGAGTAAATACCCATGGATCTTAGGTCTGGATCCGACCCGTTGATAGCTCTAGGTTAGATGGCTAAGGTGAGTTGTAATATCATGGATACACACCTCAGCACAATTTGATTAGTCAAAATTGATAGTGATCTCCCTTCCCTTCGAAATTGATGTTCTCCCATTTTTCATTCTCACGGTGCCCTTAGCTCATCCAGTTCACCCAAAAAGTATCATGGGCGACTAACAGCCATACAGCAATGTCCTTATTATTATTTTCACGGGAAGTGCCAGAAATAAACAAGCGCTAGTAACTAATATTGTGTATGCATCAGCATAAATAGCCCCAGGCCACAAACCATGATTCATGATAACTTATATAAGGATCAATGCAGGCTTATGTTCAGTCCACATCAACTGTACATTATGTAAATCTTGGATACTTGACCTAAAAATCTCTATAACTTCTTTCAACTACTCTTCTTGGTCAAGATTTTGAATTATTATAAACACCATCACAGTAGATCCGGCTTATAGCCTATGTTGATTAAGAGATACAAGATCTATTTAGATTAATTGGAGGTTGATTATGAAACTTAAGATTGGATTTGTGGTAGTACTTATGGTTAAATTTGGATGTGTTGCTGTTCCACTTCGACTGGGTCGATGTGACGAGATCAACTGGAGGGCGCTTGCCAAGTTGGAGTGACTGGTCTCCAATTGAGAGGCTGCAGGTCGCGACGCAGGCAGGCGTCGATCCGAGTGAAGCACCTGCAAAGAAAGTCCGGCCATCAAGAACAGCATGGGTGTTCTCTGATGGGAGATCCTCCAATGGTTAAATCGGTGACAGTCAGAGAAGAAGAACAATAGAAAAAGATCCTCCCAATCAGGATCTCCTGATTGAGGAGAAGTAGAAAGGATCCGCCTGTTTTTCCTTTCTCTTCTCATTTGAAGGAGAGAGAATGTCAGACGGTTAGCACTCGTCGGTCCTAGATTCGTGGCTATCAAAGTCATCATGGTGAATGCTGTCGGAGTCAGCATAGTAGCTATCAGAGCTAGAGAAGTGAGTGCCAGCAGGCTGCCATAGGGTCTGTCACCCATATCCAAAGGGATCGATTGATCTACACAATGGAGTGCTGATCTAGTGAGATCCGTATGCCAAGTGCTCTTTGGAGCATCTAATCTGGGGGATGGCATATAAGTGGCATAGATGGAAATGACATGGGATCGGTGGGTACCCAATGATGTAGACGTCACCGCGTTATCGACTCATGTGGTGATCGGTTAGATGCCAAAGTCTGTGGCATCGCTCAGATCACATGATATTATTTAGATTGCATGCTTTGAACTATCAGATCATGTTATCAAATATTTGCCACATCTTTGAAAGTTGGACATGTCGTCGGACTGCTCAAATATGGCACAATACTTGTCCTCCACTTCTTAGTACGAAGTGTTTCGCACTAGGAAGTAGATCTTCTTTTGGATTCTTATGATGGCGTCGAGGTGATAAAAATTATGCCAGGCTTCCGTCAAAGTGATTCTTCGGCTAGTGTCTGTAAAACATCTTCAAAATCATGATGTTTTCCTGGATCGCTGGCCCCCAAAGGAGATTCTGGGGTGAGTAACCATTGTAGGCTCTTCAGGGTCTGTGGCATTGATTAGGGTTTAATCGATCCGGAGACTTCGGCATGATCTTTAGAGAAGGCCCGAGGTTTTCTTCAGATGTGTTCTGAGAACCCCGATGTTTAATATCATCCCAACCAGGATCTTGGAGGGAATTGGGTGGCAAATCTATTCACTGGGTGTTCTAGACATTTACTTGCAGGATGCTTCATAACTCCATCTGCCATTAAGGCCGGGGGTTCTTCAAGAGAACACACTAGGGAGTCCCCCCAGGCTTATCCCATCCTGCCGTGTGATGGGTTAAGGCAAGTCTCGAAGCATTTCAGGGATTGTTCCTTAGAATTTGGGATGGATGAAGGTGCAATTAATGGCCACAATGTTTGGCACTTCAGGTCCGACCGTGTGGCGCACCTCGATTGTCTGATGGCTGGGTGTACGTCGCTTGGGACTTGTATAAATAGATTGGCTTCTTGACCAAATACATTTGCTAGTGAAATCTTTCCTATCTTCTCAAGTCTTGGCATGATGGAGCCATCATCACGATCGGTGAAGGAGACATCCAGGAAGAAGGTAGAGTACCTGAGGGGAAAGTTCCTGCCCAAGAGGATGAAGACTACCTCATCAGAGCCTCTAAGCGTCGGTTGGGTGTCGTTCCCTTTGAACGTCCCAGGTGAGGGTTCCTCCACTCTTGGGGGGGGGGGCACCGCTACAAGGGCATCGCCATTGAGGCCTTCACAGAAGCTCAACTCCACTGTGTCATGGAGTATAAGGCCTCAGAGGCCTTTAAGGAGGAGCTCTTGGATGCCTCCACCACTGGCTTCATATAGGGTTTTGAGAATTGCAAAGCCTGCTTGCAGTACATCATGCCGCAATTGAATTTGCACCGCATCTGCCCAGGAAACAATGATGAAGAAGTGGGGATGTTTTCCTCAGATGAGGATTGAGTCTTCATCCTCTTCCTTTCTTTCTCTCTCTTTCTCTTTTGTTCGGTGCCTCTTCGACGTCGTTTTTATGTAAATATTCATATGAATGAAAGGAAAACTTTTATCATATGTACCTCTTTCGTGGTTGCATCCTTTTTTGAGCACAAGGTCTTGTGTTGAAGCTTTCAGTGCCATGCGATTGCATAATCATGGACTCAATGACTTTGGTATATGTCTAATCTTCATCGTTGGGTAGACTTTTAGGATAAGTAGGTCTCTCTCTCTCTCTTTCTCGAAAATCATCGTTCATTCGACAAAGATTTGTGGGGTGATTCATGAGCAGAACTTTCAACTATACTATCGCTGAGCCGTTTCTGTTGGTTGTTTCGATCCCGATCATTTTGTTGGATTGCATTTGAGATTCCTATCCATAAAAAGTTCCATCTCATATTAGGGTGTCCTCCTATCCTTGGCACCACGCTGACCTATATCTGAAAGCCGTGGCATCTAAGTCGAGGTGCCTTCGAGAGGTTCGTCCCACCAATCTGATCACTGGTGTGTGCTCGAGCATTTAAATATATCTTATCCTACTTAAGGATGCACCGGTCACTTCCCCCCTGTTCCTTTCAGGGGTTCCAACTGGAAGCAGATTTTTTTTGAAAGGTCATGCATTGACAGACTGTATTCTCCAAATATTCAATGCCGGATGTCCTTTTGGTAGTGGCGACACATCAAAAGGGGATAGTTGGCACTTTGATCCCCAGTGGTACATCGTCCAAGAACTCTTCCCTAGTGACATGCATCCTGTGCCTAGCGGGATAGTTGGGGGGTGCGAGGGTGCGATTTCCCGATAAGTGGAGACCCCTTGGCACTCAAAGTTGAAACCAACTGGTCTTCTTTCCAGGATGCCATCTCTCTGATTACCTGAATGCCATCATCACTTGATCCCACTGGAAGTGGCCTTCTTGTGCTTCTATACAGTCAAAGTCTGCCTCAAGAGAGCATGCTGGAGAATGCACCGAGTGGCATCTTTATTTGGCATGGGAGGTGTTGAAAATTTTTATCACTTTTCTCACTGAGTGGTGGCGGCGTCCATCGGGGCTGTTTTGGGATGTCATCCTATGGGAGGATCTCGGATCTTTTCGAGGGTGGTTTGGATCTCTCCAGTGGGTATAGCTTTCCGACCCTCCTTGGAAGTGCATCGTGAAGGTGGACGCACCCCCGGAGGCCATGATGTTGAGATCGCCGGCTCTACAGCTTTCATCTCATCAACCCCATGTTGGGTTTAGACTATAGCCGCACTTGTAGTTCTTCTTATTTTACTGTAATGGACTTCGTCGAATTGAATTTATATTGTAATAAATCTTTCATTCTTAATAAAATACTTCTTTATCCTCCTTTTGTGTCTCATATGGTCATCCCGATGTTAAAACTCAAAACTCTTTCGAAACGTCATCTAGTGTCGAGTCGAAGTCATCCTCCGCCCCCCTCCCCTCACTCGACTTATTTGTTATAAGATAAGGAGTTGCGTGGGGTCTTCGGCTTTGTTCCGATGATTGTGTTCGGTTTAGCTGAATCTTATGGTCGGATCTCCCACTAGAAAGGATGATCTTATTGATGACGGAGATATTGGGAGTTGCAGTGCTTATTAGTAATTGTTGGGTATAAAATACCCACGGCCAAAGTTCTCAGCGGGATTGACCCTTGCGGGCTCCGCCCGGACTCCTACGGAAGCCGGGCCCCATCCACGACTTCAACCGCAAGGAGGACTCCGCCCGGACTCCTACGGGAGCCGGGCTTCGTCGCCAACTTCAACTGCCGGTAAGCCCCGTCCGGACTCCTACGGGAGCCGGACTTCGCACCTAACTTCAATTATAGGAAGACTCCACCCGGACTCCTACGGGAGCCGGGCTCCGTCCGCGACTCCAAGGAGGACTCCGCCCGGACTCCTACGGGAGCCGGGCTCCGTCCGCGACTCCAAGGAGGGCTCCGCCCGGACTCCTACGGGAGCCGGACCCCATCCACGACTTCAACCGCAAGGAGGACTCCGTCCGGACTCCTACGGGAGCCAGGCTCCGTCGCCAACTTCAACTGCCGGTAAGCCCCGTCCGGACTCCTACGGGAGCCGGACTTCACACCTAATTTCAATTGCAGGAAGACTCCGCCCGGACTCCTACAGGAGCCGGGCTCCATCCGCGACTCCAAGGAGGACTCCGTCCGAACTCCTACGGGAGTCGGACTCCGTCCGCGACTCCAAGGAGGGCTCCACCCAGACTCCTACGGGAGCCGGGCCCCATCCACGACTTCAACCGCAAGGAGGACTCCGTCCGAACTCCTACGGGAGCCGGGCTCCGTCGTCAACTTTAACTGTCGGAAAGCCCCGTCCGGACTCCTACGAGAGCCGGACTTCGCACCTAACTTCAATTGCAGGAAGACTCCGCCCGGACTCCTACGGGAGCCGGGCTCCGTCCGCGACTCCAAGGAGGACTCCGCCCGGACTCCTATGGGAGCCGGGCTCCGTCCGCGACTCCAAGGAGGGCTCCGCCCGGACTCCTACGGGAGTCGGGCCCCATCCATGACTTCAACCGCAAGGAGGACTCCGCTCGGACTCCTACGGGAGCCGGGCTCCGTCGCCAACTTCAACTGCCGGTAAGCTCCGTCCGGACTCCTACGGGAGTCGGGCTTCGCACCTAACTTCAATTGCAGGAAGACTCCGCCCGGACTCCTACGGGAGTCGGGCTCCGTCCGCGACTCCAAGGAGGACTCCGCCCGGACTCCTATGGGAGCCGGACTCCGTCCGCGACTCCAAGGAGGGCTCCGTCCGGACTCCTACGGGAGCTGGGCCCCATCCACGACTTCAACCGCAAGGAGGACTCCGCCCGGACTCCTACGGGAGCCGGGCTCCGTCGCCAACTTCAACTACCGGTAAGCCCCGTCCGGACTCCTACGGAAGCCGGGCTTCGCACCTAACTTCAATTGCAGGAAGACTCCGCCCAGACTCCTACGGGAGCCGGGCTCCATCCGCGACTCCAAGGAGGACTCCGCCCGAACTCCTATGGGAGCCGGGCTTCGTCCGCGACTCCAAGGAGGGCTCCGCCCGGACTCCTACGGGAGCCGGGCCCCATCCACGGCTTCAACCGCAAGGAGGACTCCGCCCGGACTCCTACGGGAACCGGACTCCGTCGCCAACTCCGACCGCTGCCGAACTTTAGTCGACAGATCTGCACTCCCCGGCGCGATACAGCAACCACCACGATCCTGCTCCACTTCCTGCGACGGAGTCCGCGCAGCTCCGTCATTCCCTGACAGATCGCTATGACGGCCACGACTCTGCTCCACCTCCTGCGACGAATCCCGCGCGGCTCCACCATTCCCTGACAGACCGCTATGATGCCCACGATCCTGCTCCACCTTCTGTAACGGATACTGCGTGATTCTTCCACCCTCTGGCGAGTCGCGACAACGGACGTCACTCCACTCCCTGCGGTAGACTCCACGTGACGCGCTGCAGTAGGGGCCACGGATCCACTCCACTACTCCTCGCAACAAATTTCTCCTGACTCTGAGCGACCCAGTACCTGACGGTTATAGGCGTTGCTATCAATTTGTTGCCCCCTCCGCCTATAAAAGGAGAACCCCAGATACGTTATTCGATAAGCTCTCATTTTTACCTAAAAACTCTGCTAAAATTTTCGTTCGAGCACTCCATTCTTGTTGAGGCAGAGAACTGACTTGAGCGTCAGAGGGTCTTGCCGGAGCAACCCCACCTCCGGTTTAGACTTCTTTTGCAGGTTCCGACGGCGACCGCGACTCTCTCGACTCCAGCTTCTCCGACGTAAGTGGATTTTTACACCAACAGGATTGGTACTAGAGGAAGGGGTTGTGTCTTCGCAGTATCCTTGTTCTTAAAGGAGCGCTCAACGGGACCGCCTCCGGGCATCTCTTCCGGCGTCCACTCCCCCTCCTTTCTCCACTTGGTCCTTGCTCGATGCCTCCCCGCAAGGCATCCACACCCTCCGCGGCCAGATCTCAGGCTCCGGCCTCCCCTCCTGTTTCTCAATCTCTTCCTCCTCCTCCGGCGACGGCGGTCGGTGCGGAGCAATTTGATCTGCTAGCGCAGCAGGTCAGAGGCCTCACAGAAGCTGTGCAGGCTATGCAGCAGCAGCAGCCGCAGGCATCAGTGCGCCTGGAAAGGGTGTCCCCGGACACCAGAATCCAGCGGCGGAGCGGGCCACTTGGGCCAGCCGCCCCGTCCTTCCTGAGAAAACGAACCCGAGGGTGGAGAGCCCTCAATCGGACCACGACTCCACCCCTGGAAGATCTCTGCCCCGTTCTTCCAGAGGACCCTCGAGACTCGAAGTCAGGAGGATTTTCTAGATCGGAGACTCTAAGAGATGAACCGACGGATCGAAGAACTCCGCCATGCTCCCCCCACTTATGGTGAGGATATTTGTACTGACCCTCCCTTCTCTCAAATGATCATGCAGGAACCGATCCTGTCAAACTTCAAGCTCCCTCAGTTCGAGAGCTACGACGGGACTTCGGACCCGGTCGATCACCTGGAAGCCTTCCGGACGATGATGCTGCTTCATGGTACTCCCGATGCCATTCTGTGCCGAGCCTTCCCCTCCACCTTGAAGGGAGCGGCGAGAAACTGGTACTCGGCCTGAAGCGGGTACCATCTTTTCCTTCGATCAAATGAGCCATCAATTCGTGGCCCATTTTGTCAGCAGCCGGCGCCCCTGGAAGGGTTCGGAGTCCCTCATCAATATCAAGCAGAAGGAAGGGGAGTCCATTCGGGCCTACATCAACCGTTTCAACGTCGCGGCGCTGGAAGTCCGAAACTTGGACCAATCAGTGCAATGGTCGCTCTGAAGGGCGGCCTTCAAAAGAATGACCTTTTGTTCTCCCTGGAGAAGAAATACCCCAGAAATTTTGCTGATTTGTTAGCTCGGGCTGAAGGATACGCCCGAGCGGAAGAAGCCTTCAAAATGAAGGATGAAGAGACAGCGAGGGAGCGGCAAGCGGGAGACTCGGGTAAGCCCGCAATCGAAAAAAGGTCGAGAGAAGCCCGACCGCATTCTCGATCCCCTCCTGGGCACAAGCGTGCCCGTACTCCACCCCGGGTGTGCAGGCAGAGGAGTCCGGATTGCGGGGTTCGACGAGATTCTCCACCGGGAAGGTTCTGCAACTACGCCCCTCTCAATGCCTCGAAGATCCAGGTACTGATGGAGGTCAGAGAGCAGCTCCCTAGGCCGGAGAGGATGCGCACGCACCCCGAAAGTGCAACCCCAACAAGTTCTGTCTCTACCACCGCGACCAGGCCACGACACGGAGGAATGCATCCAGCTCCGAGACGAGATCGAGGAGCTCATCCGGCGAGGTCGACTCGACAGGTTCATCCGACGTCGGTCTGAGGGTAGAGGAGATCGACCAAGGGCCCTGCCGCAACCTGAACCGCCAAGAAGGGAGGAGCAGCCCGGAGATCGGCCTCCCATCGGACCATCGACTCCATCGTCGGAGGGCCTCAAGGAGGAGAAGACCTCCCGCAACCGTGGGACTCGAAAAACCTGTAAATGTATCGCTTACGATTTCACCTTGAATTTAAATTCCTTCCTACTTGACATGCTCTTCCCATTTGGCATGGATTTGTCACGACTGGGTATAACCCCTTCAAACGCCTAAAACAAAGTTATGTTGGAACGAGGGGAGAACCTCATCCTAACATACCTAAAATGAAAGTCCGATTATCTCGAAATCGGATTGGGGGAGAGGCCTTACAATGCCCTAATGTGCCCCCACAGTCATGTCAGGAACAGGAGGAGAACCTCGTCCTGACATGAGCAAAGTTGAAGGCCCGGTTCTTTTAGACCGGATGGGGGGAGAGGCCTACAACGCCCTAATGTGCCCCCACAGCCATGTCAGGAATAGGAGGAGAACCTCATCCTGACATGAGCAAAGTGAAGGCCCGATTCTTTTAGATCGGATGGGGGAGAGGCCTTATAGCACCCTAATGTGCCCCCACAGCCATGTCAGGAACAGGAGGAGAATCTCATCCTGACATGAGCAAAGTCAAAGGCCCGGTTCTTTTAGACTGGATGGGGGGAGAGGCCTTACAGCGCCCTAATGTGCCCCCACAGCCATGTCAGGAACAGGAGAAGAACCTCATCCTGACATGAGCAAAGTCAAAGGCCCGGTTCTTTTAGACCAGACGGGGGGAGAGGCCTTACAGTACCCTAATGTGCCCCCACAGCCATGTCAAGAACAGGAGGAGAACCTCGTCCTGACATGAGCAAAGTCGAAGGTCCGATTCTTTTAGACCGGATTGGGGGGAGAGACCCTGGCGATGGCCCTTACGTGCTCCCGCGGGAACGGGAGGAGAACCTCATCCTGATGGTGACGAAACCCGACCGCCCAACAAGATCGGATGAAGGAAAAAGCCCCTCAGCGACACCTCCACACTCCTATGCAACCCCGCAAAAAGTGAGGGGAGAGCCCTCACTCTGAGAAGAGGAGGGATATTAAGGAGAAAGAGCGGTGAGCTACGACGGAAATAGATAAAGGACGAACCACACCAAAGACCTAAAGAACCTCGTCTCAACAAAGACGGAGAGCTCCCACCAAACACCCCCGACCTCTGAGAAAACTCTCGACACAGGTCAAGAAGACAGCTACGCCCCCGAGGTAATGCGGAGTTCGGACCACCAAGCTCAAGCTCGCGGCCACGAACGACGAGGAAGGCAAGCCAACGTATCGATGACTGGGCACCTCCCAACGACGTCAACATCAGACAGGTCGGACGACAAGAAAAGTTTGACGGACGATAATTTAATACAACGTGCGGACGAGGTAACACAAAATCTTCTTTTCATTCTATTTCCGAAATACACACTACAAAGCCCGGAAGGCCAAGCAAAGAAAAGCAAAACGACAAAAGCGGGACGAAACAACAAAAGAGAAAATATGTACATGAAAGGACAGAAGGACGAAAAGAGCCCTAGGGAAGCTCTGCTCCCTCCGACCTAGAATTATCTGCTCCACCCTCATCCAGGACTGCCTGAGATTCTCAATTTCTTCTTCTAGCTCTCTCCTTCTCTGCAGCGCATCCTGGAGCGCCCGACAAAGTCACTGGCTCTCGATCTTCGCCTCTCGATGCCTCTTTCTCAAGACCTCAGATTCCGCCTCCGCGTCCGTGACGGTCCGCTGCTCGTATGCCAGCTGGATCTTCAGTTGTTGCAGCTCAGCCGTCTTTTCCCTGAGGGCGACGGAAATTCCTTCAACGATTCCTCTTAGGGACTGGAGCTCATCAGAATCCCGAGCAGAAGAAAGCTGAGCCCTGTCAGCCAGCTGCCTCTGAAGACGGGCGACTTCGTCGGTCGCCACCCTGAGTCTCCCTTTATATTCATCCACCTGCCTGCGCCAACCGGCCTGGTGCACGTCGTAGCTCATCTCGACGTCTTGAAGCTGCTGCTGAAGGGCGGAGACCCTCTTCGACCACTCCCGATCGCCGTCGGCCCGGGCCAAGAGCCGGGATGAACTCCCTTCCAGCTGGCCGATCTTCTCTTTCGCAGCAGACAGTTCCACCCTGAGAGCGTTGATCTTGGCAGCTTGAGCCCAAATTCGATCGCTGGCGCTCTTCTTGCATTCCTCAAGCTCCTTCGCAAAGTCCGCCTTCCTCCGGCTATACTCCATGATCCCCTTCACATGGAGATTTCGAAAGCGGGTGGCCTCGGCGGTGGCTTCAGAATGGCCCTCCCTCAGTCTGCGAAGCTCGCCTTCCATCTTCTTTGACTTTTTTGTCAAGTGAAGGACTTCCTTCTTCAGCCGCTGGATCATTGACTTCAGAGGGATCCCCAGAGGTAGGAAAAGTGCTTCCGCAGGACACTGCATCGAAAGGCAAAAGCGTCAAAACACGACTCATCACAGGAAGAAAAGTAGAGAGAAGAAGGGAAGGAGGGAGAAGCCACCCACGATAAGAAATTCAACTTTATTGATTGGATGATTTTTGAAGACAAGAAAGAAAAGAAAAATTGTGAAAAAATAAAACTACAAGGTCGGAGGTCTCAGACCTCAGAGGCAGGAGTTGGAGAGCTCGGCATCCCCGGCAAGGGAGCTGCGATAGCAGTGGTAGCGGGCGAGGGACCGGCTTCGTCTTCGGACTCCTCACCTAGGAAGCTGAGGTCGAGCTCCAAAAATTTTCTGGCCACTTTCTCTTGGCAAAGCTCGAACCCCTTGATGAACGCCTCCCGACCGAATTGGACATTCAAGTCCCTCATCTCCGCGGAGGCCTTGAACTCCTCTACCGCAAGAGCCCTGGCCTCCGAGACCAGGACTGGAGTCTGCTCAATCAAATTGGCGACCTCGGCCTCCGCCTTCCTCGCCGTCTCCTCCAAGGCCTGCTTTTCCTCCTCTCGGGCTTGTTTCTCTCTTTCCAGGGCCTCTTGGAGGGCGACTACTTCGACCGTCTTTTCTTGGAGGCGAGCAACCTCGGCCCGACAGCGCTCCTCTACTGGACGATGTCCCTCCTCGCACGGTTCGTCGCCTCGATATTGGCGAGGAGCTGGTGCCCAATCTGCAAGGGCGGCTAGGGGATCAGAACAAGGGCCGAATGGTCGGGTAAATGAAGATTTGCTTACCTCAAGGAAGGACCCTAAAGAGTCCCAGACCCGCTGCTCAGGATCGGTGTGGTCGATCCTCTCGATGACTTCGGGCAGAATGCAGCCGTCGATCAACCACCTGATCAAGTCCCTGTCATTGAAGGGATTCTCCGGCCCCTCTTCGGAGCCGAGGGACTCGTCAGCAGTAGTTCGGCGGCTACTCACCCTGCGGGCCACCGACTTCCTTCTCTTTCCCCTCTCGGCTACGGGCGCCTCCATGGGGCGGACCCCCGGAGCGGGGGCCCCAGTCGGCGGACTTCTCAAGGAGGTCCGCGGAGCCATTGGTTCGGCGTCCGAGGGAATGTCGATCGCTGGAGCCGCCTGGACGGGCGCGGCCAAGCTCGACTCCTCCGCCCTGGCCCTCTTTGCCGATCCGACGGCCGCAGCATCCTTTCTTTTGTGGGCCTTGAGGCCCCTGGCAAGCATCCGTGCTGCTTCGGCGTCCATCCCTTAAAAAAAAAAGAAAAAAGTAGAAGAGAAAGAGGAGAGAAATCAGAGATCAAAAAAAAAAAAGAAAGAAAAGAAGAAGAAAAAAAAGAAAGAAGAGAAGAAAGAAAGAAGAAAGAAAAAAAAAAGAGAAAAAGAAAAAGAAAAAGAGAGAAGAAAGAAGAAAGACAGAAGAAAAGCAGAGAAAGGGAAAGGAAAAGATGAAGTACTCGCAGGATCCTAGGGGCTCAGGCCAATGTTGAACAGAAATTGCTCCCTCAGAAGATTGGGAAGGGAAGGAGCGGAATAGGCGAGAAGCTTCCGGACAGCCTGGAGGTCATCCTCCCCCAGGCTGGGGGCCCGACGGACAGAATTCCTCAGAGAGCCCCAAGGGGGCAGGCCCAGCCTCAGGGTCGGGCAGTGGACGAAGAGGTATTTTCCCTTCCAATTGTGGATTGAGGAAGGGGCGCCTTTCAGCAACCCCTTCTTGTCGAACTGAGAGGAGAAGTACCACCAGTCCTTCACCGAAGGATGACGCTTGAAGGTATAGAAGTGCCTAAACAGGGAGAGGGACGGTTGGACGTCGACTATGTGGCAAAGGGAGAGAAACCCTATCAAAAACCTAAAAGAATTCGGAGCAACAGAAGCCAAGGAGATGTCTAGGAAGCGGAAGAGGGCGACAACAAAGGACGGAAGCGGAAGCCGGAGTCCGGCATAGAACGTCTCCTGATACAGGCAAAAACGATCGGGTGGGGGAGTACTAACCCGGTCAGAGGGGCCAGGCAGCTCCAGGTCGTACTCCGGAGGAACTCCATACTGAACCCTTATCAGAAGAAATTTCTCCGAAGTCAGGGAACATGGAATGGCGTCCGGCGCAAAAATCGGGCGGAGCCCAGCCCCAGACGCGGGTTCGTCTACAGAGCAAGGGACCTGGGGGTTTGAGGTGGAAGAACTCCTGGAGCCGCTGGGAGCAGAAGAGCCAGACGACATTTCGAATAACTTCGAATGAGGACTCTAAAGATCTCGAAGAAGGTGGGCAGGATAAGGGGCGAGAGGTCACAGAAAACTAACTCGGAGGAATACAAAAAATAATGGCGAAGAAGAGGCCCCTAAGTGACGGAAAGAAAGATGAAGGTGCTGGGACTAACCTAGATCGCTCTGAGGGATGCAGAGGGGCGAGGACAGGGATGACTTGAAGGGCGCCAATGGCCCAAGAAGACGCCAACAGAAACAGGGCTCTCGAAGGAAGGGCAGATACTGGTAGAACTTTGGAACGGAATAGGACCCCTAAGGATGGAAGGACGGGTTTAAATAGACCCTGGGATCCGACGCCATAATGATCGCGAATCCCCCCAGGCCAGCCCGCACTCGACGCGTGTCTCACTCCCCCGGCAGGCGGCTAAAAGCGACTGACAGATTGGCAGGGCCATTATGGCATCGTACCTGGGCCAGTGCACCGGTGGAAATTTCGAAGGATCCCTTCGTATCGCCCCGATTCGAAAAGACTCCAGCACGCGCGCATTTAATGCCAAAATATCTGGGGGCGGTTGTGAACAGGATTCGAGGAGACAACTTCAGCTATGCCAATCTCTCTGTACTTCCTTCATTCGAAATTCAAACTCGGAAGTAGGGGGACTGGTGTTGGGTATAAAATACCCACGGCCGAAGCTCTCAGCGGGATTGACCCTTGCAGGCTCCGTCCGGACTCCTACGGGAGCCGGGCCCCATCCACGATTTCAACCGCAAGGAGGACTCCGCCCGGACTCCTACGGGAGCCGGGCTCCGTCGCCAACTTCAACTGCCGGTAAGCCCCGTCCGGACTCCTACGGGAGTCGGACTTCGCACCTAACTTCAATTGCAGGAAGACTCCGCCCGGACTCCTACGGGAGCCGGGCTCCGTCCGCGACTCCAAGGAGGACTCCGCCCGGACTCCTACGGGAGCCGGGCTCCATCCGCGACTCCAAGGAGGGCTCCGCCCGGACTCCTACGGGAGCCGGGCCCCATCCACGACTTCAACCGCAAGGAGGACTCTGCCCGGACTCCTACGGGAGTTGGGCTCCGTCGCCAACTTCAACTGCCGGTAAGTCCCGTCCGGACTCCTACGGGAGCCGGGCTTCGCACCTAACTTCAATTGCAGGAAGACTCCGCCCGGACTCCTAAGGGAGCCGGGCTCCGTCCGCGACTCCAAGGAGGGCTCCGCCCGGACTCCTACGAGAGCCGGGCCCCATCCACGACTTCAACCGCAAGGAGGACTCCGCCCGGACTCCTACGGGAGCCGGGCTCCGTCGCTAACTTCAACTGCCGGTAAGCCCCGTCCGGACTCCTACGGGAGCCGGGCTTCGCACCTAACTTCAATTGCAGGAAGACTCCACCCGGACTCCTACGGGAGCTGGGCTCCGTCCGCGACTCTAAGGAGGACTCCGTCCAGACTCCTACGGGAGCCGGGCTCCGTCCGCGACTCCAAGGAGGGCTCCGCCCGGACTCCTACGGGAGCCGGACCCCATCCACGACTTCAACCGCAAGGAGGACTCCGCCCGGACTCCTACGGGAGCCGGGCTCCGTTGCCAACTTCAACTGCCGGTAAGCCCCGTCCGGACTCCTACGGGAGCCGGGCTTCGCACCTAACTTCAATTGCAGGAAGACTCTGCCCGGACTCCTACGGGAGCCAGACTCCGTCCGCAACTCCAAGGAGGACTCCGCCCGGACTCCTACGGGAGCCGGGCTCCATCCGCGACTCCAAGGAGGGCTCCGCCCGGACTCCTACGGGAGCCGGGCCCCATCCACGACTTCAACCGCAAGGAGGACTCCGTCCGGACTCCTACAGGAGCCGGGCTCCGTCGCCAACTTCAACTACCGGTAAGCCTCGTCCGGACTCCTACGGGAGCCGGGCTTCGCACCTAACTTCAATTGCAGGAAGACTCCGCCCGGACTCCTACGGGAGTCGGGCTCCGTCCGCGACTCCAAGGAGGACTCCGTCCGGACTCCTATGGGAGCCGGGCTCCGTCCGCGACTCCAAGGAGGGCTCCGCCCGAACTCCTACGGGAGCCGGGCCCCATCCACGACTTCAATCGCAAGGAGGACTCCGCCCGGACTCCTACGGGAGCCGGACTCCGTCGCCAACTTCAACTGCCGGTAAGCCCCGTCCAGACTCCTATGAGAGCCAGACTTCGCACCTAACTTCAATTGCAGGAAGACTCCGCCCGGACTCCTACGGGAGCCGGGCTCCGTCCGCGACTCCAAGGAGGACTCCGCCCGGACTCCTACGGGAGTCGGGCTCCGTCCGCGACTCCAAGGAGGGCTCCGCCCGGACTTCTACGGGAGCCAGGCCCCATCCACGACTTCAACTGCAAGGAGGACTCCGTTCGGACTCCTACGGGAGCCGGGCTCCGTCGCCAACTTCAACTGCCGGTAAGCCCCGTCCGGACTCCTACGGGAGCCGGGCTTCGCACCTAACTTCAATTGCAGGAAGACTCCGCCCGGACTCCTACGGGAGCCGGGCTCCGTCCGCGACTCCAAGGAGGACTCCGCCCGGACTCCTACGGGAGCCGGGCTCCGTCCGCGACTCCAAGGAGGGCTCCGCCCGGACTCCTACAGGAGCCGGGCTCCATCCGTGACTCCAACTGCAAGGAGGACTCCACCCGGACTCCTACAAAAATCGGGCTCCGTCGCCAACTTCGACCGCTGCCGAACTTCAGCCGACAGATCAGCACTCCCCGGCGCGACACAGCAACCACCACGATTCTGCTCCACTTCCTGCGACGGAGTCCGCGCAGCTCCGTCATTCCCTGACAGATCGCTATGATGGCCACGACTCTGCTCCACCTCCTGCGACGGATCCCGTGCGGCTCCACCATTCCCTGGCAGACCGCTATGATGCCCACGATCCTGCCCACCTTCTGTAACGGATACTGCGCGATTCTTCCACCCTCTGGCGAGTCGCGACAATGGACGCCGCTCCACTCCCTGCGGCAGACTCCACGTGACGCGCTGCAGTAGGGGCCACGGGTCCACTCCACTACTCCTCGTAACAAATTCCTCCTGACTCTGAGCGACCCACTACCTGACGGTTACAGGCATCGCTATCAATTTGTTGCCCCCTCCGCCTATAAAAGGGGAACCCCAGATACGTTATTCGATAAGCTCTCGTTTTTACCTAAAAACTCTGCTAAAATTTCCGTTCGAGCACTCCAGCGTCGGAGGGTCTTGCCGGAGCAACCCCACCTCCGGTTTAGACTTCTTTTGCAGGTCCCGGTGGCATCCGCGACTCCCTCGACTCCAACTTCTCCGGTGCAAGCGGATTTTTGCACCAACAGTAATATATCCAAAGTCTTTCAAAGTCCCAGATCTGTATAGGTCAGATGTCGTTGAGTGTCATTGGTGCATAGGCCTCAGGTTCGGTTATTTTTATTAGTTGAGAGTTCATAAAGTGGGTGAACTTCATCAGCTGGAGCATCTTCATTTCCACATTGTTTCATCCATCCATTTCCATCTTCTACTGCCAACTGTGTCTCATTTTTGCCATCTTTTAGCTTAGCACCATGTATTGGTCCTGCATCATGTTTTCATCTTAAAATCCTGTTCAAATCAGGAGTTCTAAGTACTGGTATCTCTTCTTCTTTCTTGGAGTGTAAGTTTGGCAAAATATTTTGCTCTGATCCTATATAACAATGACAGCTTTCCCATACAAGCTTGCTTTCAATGTTATATCATGGGTTCTATTGTAGTGTAGAATGGAGGGCATCATTAGTTTCATATTTATTGTGAATCAAAGGAGACTCTAGCTTATACAGGAACGAACCATCCTTTATATATGAGGTGACTTTTGAAGGACAAAACCATGAAGCAGAGCAGACAATATCGCATGTGGCTATAATAATGGCATCCCAGATAGAGGACAACCCATGCAACTATAGGACTTCTTTCGTCCGTACCGGTCTATGGTAAAAATAAAAAAGAGGGCACCTTCTATCCGTATATAGACTTTTCTTTGTCTGGAGAGCTATATTGTAGTGTAGAAGAGAGAACATCATTAGTCTCACATTGGTTATGAGTCAAAGAGAACTTTGACTTATATAGGAAAGGACCATTCTTTTCATATAAGACATCTTTTGAAGAGCAAAATCGTAAGGCCCATTAATCAAAATCTTTGACTGCAACGAGCTCAAAATCCATCATACTTGTCAGAAACAGCTGAATACATATAAAATAAAATATCTTCATCCTCATCATCTTTTAATGCATGTAAAAGAAAAATTCGTAATTCTTATAATCTTTTATGAAGTCCAGCAATACAGACCCTACAATTAGAACGTTGTTAAAAGGAAATTATTTCAATTCCTACCTGCTAGCTTGACTTATTTTATCGACTTGGATCCAACTACAAAATCTTTTGTTCTCAGCTTCTAATTTTAGTGGCTAGGTTTGGCCGTGCAAGTATTAATGTATTGGGCATGTATAAAATAAACAGAAGTATAGGCATTAGTAGTATAAAATGGCGTGAATGACCGGAAGTCAAATAAAATATTGTTCAGCATGTCTTGAGTTTCTCTCTCCCGACATAATTTGGTGAGATATTTTACGTAATGTTGTGGTTGCGGGTGTATGTTCCAATTAAATTAGGTTAACATGCAATCACTTTATTGGTCCATTTTGCTTAATTTGTCGGGGGCCTGGTGGTTGCTGCACAACTTTTTTTTTTTTTAAATAATAATTACTATAATAATTACATACTTTTATCTTGAAATGTTTATAATTACTTGCATAATACAAATAATTTTGTTAATTTTATTTATATTTCTATAATTTATGTCTGAATCATTGTTCACTTGATTCCCCACAATGGACCTAGTGCATTCGATCGGTTTAGCACAGATGTGCCATGAGCGGACTACAAGAGCCAATGTGACGTTGTTTGCTGACCGCATTTGCCTAGAAAATAAATTAGAGCTTGAATGAAATCTGGAAACTAGCCAATAGGGAATGCCCATGTTCTCCTAGGTAGACCCTGATACCGCACACAAGCTACGTGCGATCGCCTAGGAAGTCCTGATACTCCATGCAAGTTGGGTGCTGCCCAAGCTTCGGACCCAAAGCTGCCAAGAAACCAAATAATTTGAAAATTCTAATTCTGATATATATATTTTTTTAAGAGACTTCAATATATCATCTATTATGCATCTCCCAAAGCTCAATTTGCAGTCACAGGCATTTGTAATACTACAAGATTAAAATCCAAATCAAGCAAAAAATAAAATTTTATTTTAGAAATACCGATGTCGCACGAGAATGCTATCTTGTTATAATTGCCCATAAAAACATCACAATCAAGACTTGGAAAAAAGACCACGCACAGCAGCAGTCAATCTCCTCCTGGCTCACTCAACGGTTAATTAGACATTAGATTCTTCATTAAAACTTTGTAAATGTCGGAAATCTTGTCACATATACTTGCTGCTTATTCTTAAACCAGCCTTTCCCATCTTCGCTCGTAACAACCTCATCCCACATACATAACCCATGGCTCGAGCACAATTACGTACGAATTATTGAGTCCATGCCATCCCCGGTCTCACTTGCAAGGCGGGAGAGGCTTTCCGCAAAGACACTTGTTGTGAAGGTAACAGGACTCGTCGAACCGCCCCATTTCCCCCCCACAAGGAATCTCTCCACACAAATCATTATGACTTACGTTGAAGGACCGGAGGCTCCCCAGCTTCGTTATCTGGGCTGGAATGCTCCCGTGGATCTTGTTCTCGTTTAGTTTCACCGTGTTCATGGCCTCAGGGAACTCGACGTGCGTCAGATCAAACTCGAACTGGTTCCTCGACAAATCGATCGTGCCTGTCGGCTTGGATCGGCCGAAGAGGAACGAGCCGTCCCCGGTGAGCTGGTTCTGCGACAAGTCGATCTCGAAGAAGCCCACCTTCCCAAAAGCCGGCGGGATCTCGCCGGTCAGATGATTGTGCGCGAGCCGGAGAGACGGCGGCTCGGTGGTGGAATTTTTCTGGAAGAGTGAGGGCGGGATGGTGCCAGAGAGCTGATTGCCGCTGAGGTCGAGGGAGGTGAGACTGCGGAGGTCGCCGAGGGAGGCGGGGATGGAGCCGGAGAGCCGGTTGAAGGAGAGGTCGAGCTGGTTGAGGGCGGTGAGTTCGGAAAGGAAGTCGGGGACGGGGCCGGAGATGTTGGTCTCTCTGATGGCGAGGTATACCAAGTTCTTGAGCTTGGAGATGGCGGAGGGGAGGGGGCCTACGACGTTGGGAAGCTTGTAGAAGACGATGCTATGGATGTAAGAGAGGTCGCCGATGGCGTCGGGAATGCTGCCGTGGAAGTCGGCATCGAAGAAGTTGAGTTCCATGACGCGGCCGCTCTCGCCATCGCAGACGACGTTGGACCATTCGCAGCAGCTGGACTCGTCCGTCCAGGATGCGAAGTGGTTGCTGTTACTGAAGGCGGCCTTGATGCTGAGCAGGACTTTCTTGTCATCATGGTTGCAGACGATAGAGGAGACGGGGAGGGGGTTGGAGGATAGCAAAAGGATGAAGAAGAGGAGAGAAAGGAAGGAGGGGAGGGTGACAATAGCTGTCATTTTGTTTATATTTTGTGGGGACTGGTAATGGGGAAGGATAAAAGCTCTCTAGTGTGTGTGTATATTTATACATGCGATTGTGAGAAATGCTAGCTATATGTGCACGCGCCAACGGGTCTGTTTGACCTTTATGGCGCTGGAGATTTGCCAAGTGTTGTGTTGACCGGGTCAATGATTTCTTTGCCCAGTTGAGGGTGGTTTCGTTCTACTTTATCGGTCTTTTCCTCTCAACCAGCCAGGCAATAGATCTTGGTCGATCATGAGTGTCGGATTATGAAACCGTTCAGCGCTCCTGGTTTGCCGATTAGGTAAAGCAGGTTGGAGATGGCTCTGGGTCGGCAGTAGCCGTTTCTCCTCCCACGCTCTTTTCAATTGGGAGATGGGCTAGAGTCAGCTACACCACCGCCCAAGCCCCTCCACGAGACATGAAGAAGCCATCTCATTCAAGTGTTTTTTTTTTTTTTAAAAATAAAATTATCAACGAAAATGCTGACCCGGTCAAGAGGAGGACCGGGATTTTATCTCTCACGAAAAAAGAAGGATTTGTTTTTAACCAAAAAAAAAAAAGAAAACATCTTCCTTCACACAAATCTACCACCGAGCCGGGTTGGGGCTTAAGAATTAAAGGCCATCACCGGCCTAACCGGAACAGAATTTTCTTTGCTTATATTATTCATTTGAATAAACTCAACGGCATAATAGTAAATATATAATAGGATTCTGGGAATATTAGTTATTCATATTAAATATTTTTGAAAGTAGTTCTAAATATTTTTAGTAGTTTCTAAAAATTTCAAACAAATGATCACAAACCTCAAGGTTTGAACCCAAGCTCGAAGCCAGAGCTCGAGCAAGGGCCCAGAGTTGGGCCTGAGAAGTAGGCTAAAAAACGGGCTGGGCCGGACCCTGAACCAAGTTGTGCTGACTTTTGGGCGAAGCATGATGCTAGCCCAGCCTGGGATCCATCTGTGGTAGTTTGAAAAAACTCGGCCCGGTCCCAGGTGAATACCTTAAGACCTGCACAACCGATACGTCAAAACCTCAAGCTTGCAAGGCCAATGATTCAAAACTAAAATTGGCCAATGTCAAAATTAAAAATTGGACAATGATTCAGCTGAGTTGAATTCATTTGCAAATATGAATAGATATTATAGTAACTCACACAAGTAGATGTCCGAAACCGCCTCCCAAGCAAATTTACCAATAGATGCTCATTTATGCACTTGCGTGTTCATTGAAGTGCCATGGCATTCAATTTTTTCTATGGCTTAGATAACGTTCCGAATACATTTCCAAAGATCTTTATATAGTAGAGATGGCAATGGATCAGATATAGATTGGATTGGTACATATCCATATTCATCCTGTAAGTAAAAATCTCATATTTATATCCGTCTCGTATCTATCTCTAGTCGGATTGAATATATAAAGTAGATTGGTCACAGAATATTTCTAGATCCCAATACATCTAATGCCAGATAGCTGTCAAGAAGCACAAGCCAGAAAACACAGTCGAATCGCGAGTCTATTAATGAAGCAAATTCAATAAAACAACAACCGGTACCATATAGAAGCGGCCATAAACTAAAGAGTTTTGACCAATTTGAAAGATCAAATCCAGTGATTTCCCTCATTCGCGGAATCTGTATCTCCCAAAGAGGTTCTCAAAAATTCGTAATAAATTAAGTGATTTTGACTGCTAATAACTAAGGAGGTCATCCGCTTATCAATTAGGTTTAAAATACTTGCACAAATATCTATATCAAATAAGGATTGTCTTTATGTGATTCCCATTCAGATTATCAAATAAAGGATATGATATTATAAAATATAATACATAAATGATTGAAATTGAAAGAGAATTCTCGAAAAAGATAGAACAAAAAAAATTAAGATAAATAGTAAGAATTAACGAACATGTTTCAATAAAAAAAAAATTTCTTTCCTCATTTTTTATTTTTTATAATACAAGAAATAAATTAGGATTCTAAGCCTTTTGAACAAAGCATCAATCTGAGCTTGAGAGATCAGATCGGATACATGTAAATAATATAAAATTATTATAATTTTAAATAAAAAAATACATTAAAAGCATATCGAATCAGATTCGGATCGGACATATGATTATTCGTATCGAATCCGCTTCATTATGTTTTTTTATAATCTATATTCTTTTCGAATTCCAACCGAATATGATAAAATCCATCTTATTCGAATCGAATCGAATATTCAGTAGATCAATTAAAATTATCATTTTTATTGTACAATATATGATAGATTTAACACCTTTAACAACAATATCAAAACACATCATCTTGAAGTATAATTGGAGCATTTTAAGAGGAAGGAAGATTTGGTACAAAATGGCCGAGTTTAGGTATGTCAGCACTGGGCGAGTGGGTAGGAGTTCATGATTACAGCTTCTTTACATCCAGAGATCCAGAGCATTGGATGAGGCACGAGATGATCATGCGTTATATATTACGCATGCACGTGCAGATGCCCATCATGCGGGTCAATCATGGAGTGATGCTGCATTTCGGTTGGGAGCAAATAAGCAAAACTTAACTCAAGTAGGACACGTGGCGGGGCCCAACCCCTATCATGACAGATTGGAATGTTTTCCTCTGTATTTACTCTATTCATCCGGAGTCGATGACGTTAGAAACCTTCAACAGAAGCAGGGGGTGGCATTAGATTCACTAAGTAGTGAAGGGTTAATGCTTTATCCCCCATTCAAATTTAAAGCTGGCCATCCAGGCCATATCAGATGATGGCTAAAAGGGCTTCAATCCTCGGCAAATTTAGCCGTATGTGAATGTAGATATAACTGTCCCTGAGGAGCCGAGCTCTACTTCTACCCTGTCGTACTGTTATCCAAGAATTAAACAAAGAGAAATTACTAGAATAGGGTTCAAGCACATCACGACCGATTAGCCGTGCAATTACGAACGATCGAGATCCTCGACATCCACAGCAGCACGGTAACGGAAGTATTTGATCGTGCTTTATGTGACTTACACTAACCCCCGCATCACAATTGTCCTCTCGCTTGCATTTGCTGTGGAAGAACGACTACTGATTGAACCGCTCGAGACTTCCTTGGCTCGGCGCTATAGATGTGGCTATAATTTTTGATCAGAGTCTTTTGCTAATTTGTGATATTGAATTGTCTCGTCGTTAAATAAATGTACAGACTTCTCAACATATACGGAATTAGTAAATATAGACCTCTCAAATATACTTATTGTTTAACTGGAGTCTCCTAAATTTTTAGCACTACGCTCAAAATCATCTTTGAGCAAATCTTTCATATTATCTTCTCCTACAAGATTTTTTTATAGGTTACTTGATCTAAAATCTAATACATGTTCTATATAAGAGGGTTAATTACAGAAAGATGGCAACATGAATTTTTTATGAAATATTTACTCATTATAATCTTTTAAAAAATCATTTCACACTAAATATTATTCAACTATTTTTGAAGCAAGAAAAGAACAATTTGTATATTTTTAATATTAATATAGAATATTTCTATCCATTGATACTTTCTCAACAGCAAATTTAATGAAATTTTAAACTTCATCGAAATGATCTTTGTTAGACCTTGACTTATTTACCTAATTTTTATCCATTCTATGGTATTAATAATTGAAATCACAACTTATCTAAAAAAAAAGAAAGAAATAAAATATTAGTCAGGCCTTATAATTACATTTTAATGTTATCTGTTGTGGTCTGTCTCTGGTAGATGGTCGGCTGGGAGTCGAGTTGTTGCGCTTAAGCAGTGAATGGTAAAAAACCTACAAAAGAAGTTCTCTTACTGAAAGTTATCCACGGGGGACCCTCCGATGCTTAAGTTAACCAGAAAAGAGAACAGCCAAAAAAGATAAAAAATGAGAGGCAAAGCTTATCAAAAGAAAGCTTACCAGGTCTCTCATTGCTTATCGATATTTATAGAGTTGATGTTGCCGTTATTGTGTAACTCTCATCTTTGAATGTTCGAAACATGGGAGTTATGGCATTTAGTAGATGGTTACCTCATTAACTATCGTTAAGGCTGAGTAATGGGCCGTCCATGGATGACTATTGCGCTCCATGTTCACATGTACTTAATGCCCATGTCAGAAAACCATCGTCGATTCCTGAATGTATGGAATTCAAGTAGTCGGCACGGCATCGAGGAAGTAGTCAGCTATATGCTGAATATCACCAGATAATCGTAGGTTGCACGTCGAACTAAGTCGGTTAGACGCCGACTTAGTTAGGTCCGTCACCTTTAGTTGGTCGAGCACCAATTAGGTCCAAGCCCATTGATCCAAGTCGGGTAGAATCATAGTAACTCATCTGGTACAGAGACAAGGAAGAGTCAATCATCACACACCTAGTTGGTTGGAAAGTGAGGAAAAGAGTTAGTCGGCTAAGCGACGAAGATCTACCCCAGCACTTGCACTCCAACTCCTGAGTACGAAAGCCTTAATCAGGCGAAAGAAGTTAAGTTGTCATGCGAATCCGAGTTGCTTTATTCCAATGATCTTCATTTGATGCTGCCCCAAATGCCATACATAGCCATCCTATCATTTCGAAGTATGGGTCGTTGTTTTGTTATTTCGTAGAGCATGCGATGGCTCTGTCACATCACAGGTCGTGCGGCAATTAATGTCATGAATCACTCGAGGTGATCTTCCATAATGATTGCGGAAGATCGAATGACTAAACAATCATTCGTTAAGCAGCTCGAGTCATCCACGTGTCAGTCGTCTATTAATCTGACTTGTTATCATGTGATCCAACTGTTTTAGCATGATCTCAACGATAGTACATCGAAAAGCCGGAATGGTGATCGGCTAAGATTTCTGCCATATGTTGAAATCTTGAGGACGTCACAGTTTCCTGCGTCGATCGTGACCATCGAAGGAGTCTATAAATAGGGGTCATCTCCCTATTAGTTCTTCTTTCGATTCCAGTGCCTCGTTCCCACTCCTGAATCTTTGTCCTTCAGTAGAGTTTAGGGTCCCAGGGGTGGTTTAGGCTTCATCACTGTCGGCCATCTCCTTTTTCATTGATCTTCATCATCGTCGGCTCTCCATCATCATCGATTCTTCCTAAAGGTTAAGCCTCTTTATCCCCCCTTCTTTAGGTTTCTGCCTTGATTTTTCATAGGGAATGGCTTCTCCTAATAAAGAGTCTAGAGATAAAACATGGTAAGAGATCAAAGTTTTCAAACTCTAATTGTTCAGAGGGAGACCGAAGAAGTTTCTTAGGATGACCCTGAAGATGCTTCTTCTCGACAGGATCGTCCTGATCCTGAAGAGTCGGATGAATACCGACTCCCGATAATCTGTTTAGGCTTCTTGTCGAGAGGTTCGAATTATCTGAGGTGGTATTCAATGACTAAGGGATCATTATCATATCCCTATCGGTATCGACTGATGGCATCCGACGAAGAAGGTCGGGTTGTTCATTCTCCTGACGGCTATATTGCCGTCTATGAAGAGTTCCTCCATTCGAGACTCCGATTTTTTTTCATTCTTTTTTTGCAAATGTCGTTGACTTGTATGATGTAGTTCCTGTCCAGCTCACCCTAATTATTTTAGGATTTTGTCTTCTTTTGTAGTACTTGGTCATCTTCTTTGTTTTGAGCCGCGAATCTTCCTCTTTCGTGCTCTTTTTATGTTAAAGAGACATCTTGAAAATGAGAGTGGTGGTTTTTCAGTCCCTGACATAAATGTCAGTTTATCACTGGATTTTTCCTCTTCCATCCATGGATGGAAGAATAAGTTTTTCTTTATAGCTGTTGAACACCCTTGGGGCTTCGACTGAACAGGACCACTCCCAGTCTTTCTCCGAATAAAAATGATGTGGCCAGGTTTCCCACAATAGGAGCTCTTCGAGGAGCAATCATTGTATGATGCCAGGATAAGCTCGACTAGCCACTTGGATAGCTTTCCTTCTATAGATCGTTATAGTTCTCTTCTCTTTTCTTTATTGTAGACTAACTCATTTTTTGATGTTGTCTTGTAGGCATGAGGATCTCGACTGAATCCCTCCGACGTGCTGTCAAGAAGAAGCTGGAATCCAGGCCTGGTGGACTTTTTCGACCGTTGAAATAGTCGAGCAAGGATCTCCTCCTTAGGTGTCGAGGAGTACACAGCCACCGTCGTCATCCTGAGACCATTGGAGCAATCTTCATGCCACCTCCTATCGAAGTCATCCTCACTGATGATGATGTCGTCATCATCAATGCCTCGATTAGGCCAATCGGTGCAGTCCAAGCCCTGCCGGCCCAAGTCAGAATGGATGGCGACCAAGCACCTAGTCAAGGGGATGTCAATAAGGGGAAAGCTCCGATGCCCCCGCCTTCACTATCGACTATGGTCCCACAGATTCCTCTAGGGAGGCCACCATCAACTTTGGGATGTGCATCAAGGCCATGGACCAAGCACTCCAAAAATCATCGACCCGTGAGGAGTTGATGAAGATGGTGATGTTGCCTGTTGATTGGGAAGTTAGGAAGGCCCGTCTAGTCACGAAGATTCTCTCGAGCTCCTACACATCGTTGTTGTCGGTAAGTCTTCAACCTTTTTCCTTGAAATTGAATCAACAATTCATTTGTTGAATAGTTGTTAGCTGAATAAATGACTTAACCAAATTTTTGATTTTTCTTTTTGCAGTTGGCACACGACACAATAATTTTGTACAAGGGGTTGACCATCTTTGTGCGACAACTCTCAGCTTGAAGAGAAGACCCAGACTGTGAATGCTTAAGCCGAAGTCACGAAGAACTTTTCCACGCTACGAAAGCAGGAGAAGAAATATCAAGAGAAGATCGCTTTGCTGGAGGCTAGATTAGCATCTTCGCAGACCCAAAGAAGAAGGATAAGGAGTTCAAAAAACTGAGGGCTGACTATCAGAAAAGATAGAGTCGGTAGAATCCACCCTCAACGAGGAAAGGTGCAAATGGAAAGAAGCTGAGAAAGCCGCCCAAAAGCTAAAAGCAAACTATTGATGGCAGAAACTCGGGCTCTGAGGCAGCTTCTCAGGCACTGGCCGAGTTTCGGGAGTCCAAGGAGAATGAGGATAAGCTTGCCGAAGGCTTTGCGGATACCTACTGACTTAGGCTCGAGACTGCAAGAAGGCCATCAGCCGACTGCAACCCAAGTTAGACCTGAGCAGGCTTCGAGCAGATAATCTCATAGACAAGAAGGCTCGGGAGATGTGAGGAAGCAGGCACCGCGAAAGGCCATCCTCCATCTTCTTAGACTTTGTTTTTTCTGCTTTTACCTTGCACTTTTTTGTTCCTCAGTTTTGTAATGAACTCTTCTTTTTGAATAAAATGATCTTTTCTTTCAATTCCAACTTATGTTTGTTTGCATACTTCCTTCTTTGTTTATTTCTATGAAATGACTCAGTAAAGTAGTCAGTAAGACTGAGTGAGATAGTCAATAGGAAGTTGCAAATCCATAATCGAGTAGATCATAACCGAGTAGATAGACTTAAAAATTTTTAAGTCAAATAATCGATGTTTGTAGAGAACTTAGTTGGATTTGAAGCATATTGTAGGCCTTAGTCGTAGATCGTTCCATTGAATCGAAGCTTAGTCAATTAGAGAAATTTCTCCATTCTATTTTGGATCATTCGATCCTTAGTTAGTTGGGTGCAAGCCAACTAACTACTCTTTTATCCGCTTCGGCCTGCGTGCATACCGTAGCTGATAGGCTTGCAGCCTTAGGTTGTAGCTGACATGCTTGCGGTAGTCGGGCCTTATGGCTCATTAAATTATTTTACTTTTTCATTAATTGGATGTCGTCGAATAATATCTCATCAGGTACTAGTCGATGATATAATTATTTGATTGGGTGTCAAGCGACCATGTTGTTTGATAAATTATGAGTGCTGCGGCTTGTCTCAGGCAGGGTAGTCGGATCATCGTGCCTGAGTGTCGAATCACAGAAAACTAGTAGAGAAGGATCGCTCATCGGAGAGAAGCACAGTCGAGAGGCCGAGAACAAGAGCGAGGGCTCACGGGATGCTGAACGGGAGCAGGGTCAACTTAGACTAGATGAAAAAGTCAGCCGACGGGTCCAACGACAGTGAAGAGACCTGCAAGAAAAGTCCTCATCGGAGATGGTTCGGCGAAGATACTACAATGCTCAAGTCAATTTTTAGCTCAAGAGATGAAGAAGCGAGTGAGGCAGAGTTTCAGGCTCTAAGTGTTTGAGCGTGTATATCTCCTGAGAGTCTTCTCTTATCTCCATTTATAGAGGAGCAAGGTGAAGGATGAAAGGACAAAAATATATCCCGATAATGTCCTATCATATGGAGCCACAAGGGGGCATCTTTAAATGGCCTCATCTATGGGCATGCCCTTTGTCTGATGCGTCGGTGGTTGCAGCGGCGGGTTTTATTGCAAGCACGTGGCATAATTAATAACTTTGTGGTGTGGTGTCCTATTATGGCACAGAGAGAAACGCTTAGGGTATGATCTCAAGATGATGGCTGATGTGACTCGATGTGACTGCATGACAACCTCATTTGACCTCCAATGGTTCAGTCGATGTCGATATCCAAATCGGCCACTAGTCGAGGCAAGATGAAAGGGATTGAAAGCAATCTGAGGTGAGTACACCGCATGCTAGCAGCTCCGGTCTCATCAAGTAGGATTGGAAAGTCAAGTCGATAGATAATCGATCTGAAGTATCAGCACTATAGACAGCTGAAGGATCCGATCTCCAGATCAGGGCTGTCGCAATAGCAAGTACATCGATTTCTCACCCAAGCCACAAGAGAAATAGATCGATCATTGGTTGGCTAATGTAATCTTCAACTCGGACATCGTCACCATGCCCAGATGATGTCGAGGTCATACTTTATCGACCTCAATTTCAGACGAGATCGACCTTCTAGTGAGACCGGCTTCCAGGGGATCATGATCTTCTGATGAGGTCAGTTTTTTTCAAGGTGGGCCTCCGATTAAGGTCATTCGATGAGGTTAGTTAAGTGACGAGGACCTATCCCAACACTTATCCTCCAACTTCGAGTTCGATTACGTAGCTTCATCGGACGAAAGGAGTTAACCGATGTGCGAGTCTGAGTTGCTTTTCCTGATGACCATCCTCGAAGCCACGCATAGCGGACTTGTTGTTTGGACATGGGTCACCATTCTGCAAAGCATCTCATCAAGTTCGAAGCATGGTGGTTGAGGCAGAGCATCATCGTATCTCCACTTTATTTTGGATCAACTGATCATTGGTCAATTGGGGATAAGCCGACTAACCACAATTTTTTCGTCTGGGTCTGCGCTGCGAACTATAGTTTATACTCCAATGCCCTTCGACCAGAGCTGGCATGCTAATATCTGTCGGACTCCATGACTTATTAAATGGGCATTAGCCGAATAATGTTGGATTTTGTCTGGATTACACTGCGAACTGTAGCTTATACTCCAGCGGTCCTTCGGCTAGAGCAGCACGCTAATAGTTACCGGACTCCAAGGCTCCGTTAAACGGGTATTAGCTGAATAACATCGAGTTTCGCCTGGGTCTATGCTGCGAACTATAGCTTATATTCAACAGTCTTTCAGCCAGAGCTAGCACACTAACAGTTGTCGGACTCTTTGGCTCCGTTAAATGGGCATTAGCCAAATAATATCTCGTCGGGTACCAAGTCACTGACACTGGAGGAGTTTTCTGAGTCGAAGGAACATCCCGAGTCATCTGCCCCCCATACTATCAGTCTCGTCAAGTCATGGTTGATTTGTTTTGGAGGGGCTTCTTGATTTCTTAGGAGTTCCTCCTCGAATATTATCAGGTGACCTCGTGTCTCATCAGTACTGCTGTGCACCTCAAATTTTTCAGGTGACCTCATGTCCATCAACGATCTCGACGCACTGCACCTCGAAAATCATAGAGGTGACTTGGAGCCTTGACGATGGTTTTTGTTGTAGGCTATTCCGTCATAGAGGAGCATCATCGTTTGCTGTGCCTCAAATCTCGTCGAAGTGGCCTTGGTCCTTGACCAAGATTTTTCGTCATCGCACCTCAGACCTAACCGAGGTGACCTTAATTCAATCGAGGGTTAAGCCTCTGAGAATTGAGTTGTTTAACACATAATTGTAGAAAAGAAAATTTTTATTTACAAGTGTTCCTATTGATAATACAACCATAGATTCTCAACGTTCCAGATCCGAAAAATCTTCATGTGTTCAGGCTCTCAATTTTGTGTGCTTCAGGTCATAGAACCATTGAAATTGTAAGGGCCTTCCCAATTCGGAGATAACTTTTTTGGCTCGATCGGTTTGGAGACTTCGCTTTCCTAAGGACTAGGTCTCCAGCTTGGGATATCTTGGGCTTAACTCGGAGTTGTAGTACTGAGCCACCCTTTGCTGGTAGGAAGTCATCCTCAGTTGAACTTATCTTCGGATCTCATCGAGCAAGTCTAGATCAGCTCATCATTTTCGAATTGGTCCAATCATCGTAGTGCTCCACCTGAGTCGAAGGCAGGCCGACTTCAATCGAGATCATAGCTTCCCCCAAACGCCAGTTTGAAAGGGGTCTCTTTGGTTGGGATCCGAGGAGTTGTTCAATAAGACCATAGGATGCTGGGAAGTTCATCAGCCCAACATCCTTTGGCTTGATCGATTCTTGTCTTCAGACTTGTAGAAAGTCCTGTTGGTCACCTCGACTTATCTGTTAGATTGAGGGTGTCCGATCGAGGTGAATCTATGGATGATGTGGTACTTTACATAGAATTTTTTAAATCTGATGTTGTCGAATTATCGACCGTTGTCGGTAATGATCACTCAGCATAGATCAAAGCAGCAGATGATGGATTTTCACAGAAGTTGGTAGTCTTTCTCTTCATTATTTACGCCAGCAGTTTGGCCTCCACCCACTTGGTAAGATAGTAGATGGCCATGATGATGAACCTTCTTTGTCCACTAGCAAGCAGAAAAGGATCGAGTATATTGACTCTCTATTGATCAAATGGCCATGGTGCCGAAATGGTCGTGAGTTGACTTGACGGAAGTCTTTGGACATTGACAAACCTCTGACATGTGTCGCACTTCTGCACCAGATCGATAGCATCCTTCTGCATGATCGGCCAATAATATTCTTACTGTAGCACCTTATAGGATAGCAACTTGCCCATCAAGTGGTTGCTGCAACTGCTCTCGTGTACCTCCCGAATAGCGTAGTCGGCTTCAGAGGGCCGAGGCACTGGAACAGGGGTAAAGATAACAATCTTCGATAGAGTTGATCGTCGATGATCATGTACCAGAAGCTAGTCTCCTCATTCGGTGCATCTCGATAAGATCAGTTGATAAGGTTTCATTGATCAAAAATTTGACGAACGGATCGATCCAACTCAGTTCATGACTGACCTGAACTGGTGAACTTTTCCTCGAAGTCAATACTTAGATTTTCAACATGCTCGATGAAGATCCTCTCCAACTCACTGTAGCCAGATGTGGTGAGTCGGGACAGAAAATCAACTCAGACATTCTTCGAACAAAGAATATGGTAGACCTTGAAGTAATCATAATTTATTTATAGAGATTTGAGTTTCTGTAGATACCTGGAGAGAATTGGATCTCGGTCTCATATTCTTCTCGAGATTGTCTGGCGACCAACTGCGAGTCGGTGAACATCTTTAGGCATTTGACACTAAGATCTTTGGCAATCTTCAGTCTGACTATTAGAGCTTCATATTCAGCTTGATTGTTAGAAGCTTTAAAGCCAAACTGAAGAGCATACTCAGTCACCACCCCGTCAATATTGGTCAAAATGAGACTTGTGTCATAGCCTTGAGCATTTGAGGCTCTATCCACATATAGAATCAATGTAGGCTCTGAAGTTTCTCCTCGAAAGTGGTCATCAACTTGACTGTCGTTAGTCAGAGTGCACTCGACAATAAAGTCAGTGAGTATTTGAACCTTCATTAAAGATCGCAGAATATAAGAGAGATCGAACTCACTGAGTTCGATCATCCATTTGGCCATCCTCTCTAATTATCTGATCATTGAAGTAGAGTCTTTAGGGAAATATGATCAGGATCTTTACTGAGTGGGCCTAAAAATAAGGTCACAGTCGTCTAGTCGTCGTGATAATCGTGAAACCATCTTTTCAATCTGGGGATATCTAATTTTTGCCCCGTGCAGCATCCGACTTATATAGTAGATTGGTTTTGTACCTTATTTTCTTTTGAACAAGTACTGAGCTGATGGCTTCAGGAGTCATAGCAAATACATGAGTAATTCATCATCGATATTTGGCTTTATCAAAAGTGAAGGAGAACTGAGGTATCGCTTTAGGTCGTCGAAAGTCTTCTGACATTCTTCCATCCAAGTGAATCTTATCTGTCTGAGGGTTTTAAAGAAAGGGAGGAACCGCTCTGCTGACTTATATATAAATCGGCTCAAAGATGCAACGCATCCCGCTAGCTTTGAATATCTCGAGAGATTGGGGGCTTCATGTCGAGAACCGCCCTGATCTTCTTGGGGTTCATCTCGATCCTTGCTTCATCACCATGAAACCAAGAAACTTTTCTGACATGATGCAAAGACGCACTTAGTCAGATTTAGTTTCATCCAATGTCTCCTCAGGACATCGAAAGCTTCTACTAGATCATTGATATGGAGAGCAGCTTCCTTGCTCTTCATGAGCATGTCATCGATGTAGACCTCCATATTGTGATCGATCTTATTTTTGAAAACTTTATCGATCAACCTCTGATATGTAGCCCCGATATTTTTGAGATCAAAAGGTATGACTTTGTAGCAGTACAAGCCTTTGTTGGTAATAACATCATCTTCTTCTCATCCTCCGATGTTATCCGGATCTGATTGTATTCGAAGAAGGCATCCATGAAGCTGAGCAGCTGATGGTCCAACGTGGCATCAGCCAGTTGATCAATCATGAAAAGTGAAAAGCTGTCCTTTGGATAAGCTTTATTCAGATCGGTGTAGTCAATGCATATCCGTCACTTATCATTAGCTTTCTTGACCATCACAACATGCAGAGCCAATCTTGATCAGGTGAAGATATCAGATTCTTTTTTAGAAAGTTGATCAGCTTCTCCATCAGTTTGTCACCTAAGGAAGATCCGATCTGAACAGTTCTGGTCGAATCCTCCTCGTTGAGGGCATTGAGGTGAGTCACTCTGTGGGTTCTCCTCGACTTTCTTCTTCTTTTGGTCCAGTCCATCATCGATGGGAAGAGCTTCAACTGGCTTCTTTTTTTTGACTATGGTTAAGTAGTATTGTCAGGCTAGCTGTTGATCTCTCATTTTATCGATTCTTTTTCTCATCGGGAAGTGCACGAGCAAGTGAGACGTTGAAACGATTGTTTGGAGTGCATTTAGTCCGGGTCACCTCAGGATAACATTGTAGGTGGAAGGAATCCATCTATAAAAAATTGAGTTGCACAGTCGATTGTTGAGATGGTCATCCACAGTAATAGAAAATTTTATCTTCCTTCTACCTTGATCGACTTGCCAGTGAACCCGATCAAAGGAGCACTGACAGGTTTAAGTCGATCAATAGAATGTTGCATTCGAAAAAAACAATCATAAAAAATTATGTCGGTTGAGCTTTCATTATCAATAAGATATCATTTTACATTATAATTAGCTATCATCATTGATACAACAGCATCATTATGAGAGTTTGGACTCCTTACAGATCTTTCTTGGAGAAAATGATGTCATCATTTGATTACCAACATTTGGAGGAGATTTCTAAATCATCGGCTCTCAGAGGTCTTGGTCCCATCGAGATAATGTTGATCACGCCTGCTGTAGGTTGAGTATGAGCTTCCTCATTGGGGTGTGGTGGAGGCTGAGAGTCACCCGACAACTGCATAGGTCGTCTCGCACGTACTTCCCAAGGTATCCCGCAGTATCAGGTCATCGATCTCGTTCTTCAGCTCAATGCACCTCTCAGTGTCATGGCCATAGTTATGGTGGAACTGACAGTAGCACCTTCGATTACGGAATGCTGCTCTTTTCTTCATCGATTGGGGTCGTCGAAGGTAGTCCTCCCTCTCTATCTCCATAAGATCTGTGCACGAGTAGTTAGAGGGTGTAGGAGTCATACCTGGGGCCGAAGTTTTTGGCTTCAGGCTTTACTAAAAGATGGGGCCTCCCTCTTGGCGCAAGCTCGGTTGGTCCCATAAAGATTCCTTCTCTCTTGATCTTCTTTGTCGGATCCTTTCCTCAGATCGACGTCGGTCCTTCTCGCTCTCCTTGGCTCAGATGCACTTCTGCACGCATTCGAGGAGTTCAATAAACATCCAGGGAAGCATCTTGTCCAAGGAGTAGATAAACTTGGAGCTGCGTAGTCCCTGCTTCATGGTTGCAATGGCCATCGATTTCATCGAGGTCCCAGACTTCCAAGGTGGCAACGTTGAAGCACACCACAAAGTCTCGTAGAGACTCTTCATCTTGCTGTCTGATGGAGAAAAGACTATCAGATATCCGTAGTGCCTTCCGATTGGTATCGAAGTGCATCAAGAAGAGCTATTCGAGCTGGTCGAACGAATAGATACTCTCTGATTGAAGTCCGAAGTATCATTTCGAGCAATTTTTCTGAGGATGACTGGGAAGATGATGCAGAGGAGGGTGTCGATGCCCCCTGAAGAAGCATGAGAGATTTGTAGCTTTTAAGATGGTTGAGTGGATTGATGGTGCCGTCATACGGTTTCACTTGCGACATCTTGAATCGATCTGAAATTGGTTCATCGTGAATTCATCGAGAGAAGGATGGATTGGAGCTAACGTCGAGCTCATCGATAGGATCTTGGTTATTCGCATGGAGTGATTCAGACGATGATCAAACTCCTTCAGCTTGAGGTCATATTCGTCCAATCACCGCTGAGATTCATTAGGAGCTTGAAATATCCGGGATAGAACCTTCTCCAGAAGAAGATCTTGATGAAGACCGTGGCCTCTTCCCCTTGTGTGAAGCTTGTCAAGGGAAGGGACTGGCAATCACGAAGGCATGTGGTGGTCGAGAGTCAAGTTGTGGGATCGTCGAATGGGCCAAGAAGTCATCTAGTGGGAGCATTGAGACAAGCGGCGGGATGGAGAATGGGGCTGGGGACTCTACCTGGAGGGCACATCCCGTGGTGTCGAATCCTCTGTCTACCATGGAAGCTATTGCTGCTGCTCCATAGTCTGCTAGGGACTATGGACAGCCTCCGTCAATGCTCTGACTTGCTGTACCAAGGCGGCAAGCTGTTGCTGATCTGCTGTTTCCTCCAGTCGTGAGGCATTCGACTTCTCGAAGGTTGTCGAAAGTGCTCATGCTGTGATAGCATCGAGTGGAATAAGGGAAGCATTTTGCACTCTTATCTTGGCCATTATAGCTCCTGGAAGGATGTTTCTCTTCCCTATCTAGCGCGCCAAGCTGTTGCAGCTTATCTTCGATGGGGTAGTCGATCGTCATGCCTGAGTATAAATGACAAGAAACTAGTGGAGAAGGATCGCTTGTTGGAGAGAGGCATACTCAAGAGGGTCGAGAATGAGAGCAAGGGCTCACAATGCACTGAACGACAGCAAATCAACTTGGATCAAATGAAAAAGTCAGCCGACAACATCCGACGATAGTGAGAGACCTGCAAGAAAAATTCACATCGGAGATGGCTCCAGTGAAGATACTCCAATGCTCAAGTTAGTTTTTAGCTTAAAAAGTGGAGAAGCAAGTGAGGCAAAGTTTCAAGCTTGTTTAAGCATACGTACCTCCTGGGGGTTTTCTCTTACCTCCATTTATAGAGAAAGCAAGGTGAAGGATGAAAGGATGGAAATGTATTCCGATAACATCCTGTCAAATGGAGCCGCATGGGGAATCTTTAAATCACCTCATCAGCGGGCATGCCCTTTGTCCGATGCATTGGTGATCACGATGGCGGGCCTTATCATAAGCACGTGGCATAATTAATAACTTTGTAGTGTCCTATCACGGTGTGGAGCAGAATGCTTAAGGTATGACCTCAAGATGATACGACTTGATGTGACTCGATGTGACTGCATGACAGCCTCACTTGACCTCCGATGGTTTGACTGATGTCAATATCCAGGTCAGCCACTAGCCGAGGCAAGATGAAAGGATTAGAAGCAGTCTAGGTGAGTACACCACGTGCCATAGTTTTGAGCTTGCTAAGTAGGGTTAAAAATCAGGTCGATAGATGACCGATCTGAAGTAACAAGTACCGCAGATAGCTGAAGGACCCAATTTTGGATCATGGCTATCGAATAGGCAAGTACGTTTCTCATCAAAACCACTGAGAAATAGGCTGATCGTTGGCCGATGTAGTCTTCCACTCGGACAATGTCATCATGCCCAGATGATGTTGAGGTCGTACATCTACCGACCTTAGTTTTCAAACGAGGTCGGCCTCCTAGTGAGACCAGCTTCCTAGGGATCACAGTTTTCTGATGAGGTCGATTTTCTTGAGGTGGACCTCCGATTGAGGTCGGTTGGATGATGTCGGTTAAGTGACGAGGATCTACTCTAATACGGTGGTCCCAGGAAGTCAGTCTCACCAGGAGGCCGACCTCATCTAAAATTGAGATCGATAAAAGTACGACCTCGACATCACCTGCACATGGCGACGTTGTCCGAGTTGAAGACTACATCGGCCAACAATCGATCTATTTCTCTAGTGACTTTGGTGAGAAATCGATTACTTGCCTGTTGCGATAGCCTAATCTAGAGATTGGGTCCTTAGCTATCTACGGTGCTTGGCACTTCAGATCGATTATCTATTGATCTGACTTTTCAATCCTACATGATGAGCTCGGGACTACTGGCATGCGGTGTACTCCCTTGGGCTGTTTTCAATCCTTTTTATCTTGCTCCGACTAGTGGCTGACCTGGATATCGACATCAATCAAACCATCGAAGGTCAAGTAAGGCTGTCATGTAGTCACATCGAGTTATATCAAGCCGCATCATCCTAAGGTTATATCCTAAGCGTTCCACTCCGCACCATGATAAGATATCATAAAGTCAATAATTATGCCATATGCTTATATAAGGCCCACCGCTGCGACCACCAGTGCACCAGATAAAGGGCATGCACGCTGACGAGGCCATTTAAAGATGCCCTTATACGGCTCCATATGATAGGACGTTGTCAGAATACATTCCTATCCTTGCATCCCTCATCCTGCTCTCTCTATAAATGGAGGTAAGAGAAGATCCTAGGAGGCATGCACATTTCAAGACTCAGAGCTCAAAACTCTGCCTCACTCGCTTCTCCATCTCTTAAGTTGAAAACTAACTTGAGCGTCGGAGTTCTTTATCGGAGCCATCTCCAGCACGAGTTTTTCTTGTAGGTCCCTCTGCTACCATCGGACGTCGCCATCTAACTTTTCATCCGACCCGAGTTGATCCTACTCCCATCCAGTGCAACGTGAGCCTTCGCTCTCGTTATCATCCCTCTTGACTGTGTCCTCTCTCTGGTGAGCGATTCTTCTCCACCAATTTCCTACCATCCAACACTCAAGCACGACAATCCGACTACCCCACCAGAGACGAGCCGCAATAGCTTGGAGCACCAGGAAGGGGGGAAGAATATCCTTTCAGGAGTTATGATGGCCAAATGAGAGCGCAAAACACTTCCTTTAGCTTCGCTCAACGCTCATCGCGACGTGATGCACTTTCCGCGATCTTTAGGGAGCTGAGTGCCTCACGATCGGAGGAAATAGCAGACCAACATCAGCTTGCCGCCTTGTTACAGTAAGTCAAAGTATTGGTGGAGGCTGTCTATAGTCTCCAATAGACTGTGGAGCAGCAGCAACAACAGCAATGGTGGACAGAGGATTCAATGTTGCGGGACACGCCCTCTAGGTAGAGACCCCGGCTCCATTCTTCATCCTGCCACTCGTCTCAATGGTCCTATCGGATGGCTTGTCAACCCATCCAGTGGTTGCCACCAGCTGACTCTCGGGGCACTATGCATGCCACTTTAGTGATTGTCAGTCTCCTTCCCCTTGACGAGCTTCACACAAGGGGAAGAGGCCGCGATATCTATCAAGATCTTCTTCCAGAAAAGGTTCTATCCCCGGATATTCCAAGCATCTCAATGAATCTCAGCGGCAGCTGGATGAATACAACCTCAAGTTGAAGGAGTTTGATCACGGCTTGAATCAACTCCAAGCGAACAATCGGGATCCCATCAATGAGCTCGACATCAGCTCCCGTCCACCCTTCTCTCGATGAATTCTCGATGAACCGATTTCAAGTTGGTTCAAGATACCACAGATGGAACCATACGACGATACCACTAATCCACTCGACCACCTCGAGAGCCACAAATCACTCATACTTCTTCAGGGGGCATCCAATGCCTCCTCTGCATCATCTTTCCTGTCACTCTCAAGAAAATTGCTCAAACATGATACTCCAGACTTCAATTAAGGAGTATCCATTCATTCGACCACCTCAGACAACTCTTCTTGGTGCATTTTGATACCAATCGAAAGGCATCACGGACATCTGACAGCCTTTTCTTTGTCAGATAGCAAGATAGAATCTCCATGAGAATTTGTGGTGTGCTTTAATACTGTCACCCTGAAGGTTTGAGACCTCGACGAGTCAACGGCCATTGCGGCCATGAAGCAGGGACTACGTATAACTCCAAGTTTACCTACTCCCTGGACAAGATATTTTTTCAGACATTTAACAAACTCCTCGAGTGCACGTAGAAGTACATCCGAGCCGAAGAGGGTAAGAAGGACCGACATCGATCTGAGGACAAGAATCCGAAGAAGAAGATCAAGAAAAAAAAAATCTCCACAGGATCCTGCCAAGCCTGCACTGAGAGGGAGGCCCCACCTTCCCGACAAAACCTGAGGCCAAAGAACTGCAACCCCAGGTATGACTCCTATACCCCTCTAACTACTCCTCGTGCACAAATTCTTATGGAGATAGAGGGAGAGGACTACCTTCGATGATCCCAGCCAATGAAGACAAGAGCAGCGTTCTGTAATAGGAAGCGCTACTGTTGGTTCCACACAACTACGGCCATGACACCAAGAGATGCATTGAGCTGACAAATGAGATCGAGGACCTGATAAGATAGAGATACCTCAGAAAGTACATACGAGATTGACCTATGCAGCTGCTGAGTGATTCTCAGCCTCAGCCGCATCCTGATGAGAAAGTTCACACTCAACCCATAGTGGGCATAATCAACATGATCTCGATGGGACCAAGATCTCTTGGAGCCGATGACTCAGAGAGCTCCCCCAAACGCCGACGATTAAATGACGATGTCGTTTTCTCCGAGTAAGATCTTCAAGGAATCCAAACTCTTCATAATGACGCTGTTGTTATATCAATGATAATAGCTAATTATGATATAAAATGATATTTTATTGATAATGAAAGCTCAACGGACGTAATTTTCTATAATTATTTTTCTCGAATATGTCTTTCTATTGATCGACTTAAACTTGTCAGCGCTCCTTTGATCGAGTTCATTGACGACTCGATCAAGGTAGAAGGGGAGATAAAACTTTATGTTACTGCCGGATGACCACCTCAGCAATCGATCGTGCAACTCAATTTTTTGTAGTCTGAGTTTCTTCCACCTACAATGTTATTCTAAGGCGACCCAGGCTGAACGCGCTCCGAGTAATCGTCTCAATGTATCACTTGCTTGTATGCTTCCCGATGAGAAAAAAAATTGATGAGATGAGAGGAGATTAGCAGCTGGCTGACAATGCTACCTAACCATAGTCAAAGGAAAGAAGCCAGCTAAAGCTTCTTCCATCGATGACGGACTGGATCAAAGAGAAGAAGAAAGCCGAGGAGAACCCATAGAGTGACTCACCTTGGTGCCTCTCAATAAGGAGGACCTGATCAGAAATGTTCAGGTTGGATCTTCCTTGAGCGACGAACTGAGGGAGAAGTTGATCAACTTTCTGAGAAAAATGCAGATGTCTTCGTTTGGTCTATCTCAAATATACCAGGCATCCCATTAGATGTAATTGTCCATCGACTAAATGTCGATGCCAAGCATAAGTCGGTGAGATAAAAGAAAAGCAGTTTCACTCCCAAGCGACAGAAGGCCATCGATGAAGAGGTTGATAGATTGCTGGCAGCCCACTTCATCCACGAGGTGACCTATCTAGATTGGCTCGCAAATGTTGTGCTAGTCAAGAAAACTAATGGTAAGTGGCTGATATGCATCGACTATACCGATCTAAATAAAGCTTATCTGAAGGATAGCTTTCCACTACTCTTGGTTGATCAACTGATCGACGTCACATCAGGCCATCAGTTGCTCAGCTTTATTGATGCCTTCTCCGACTACAACCATATCTGGATGGCACCAGAGGACAAGGAGAAAATGACATTCATCACTAATAAAAGCTTTTACTGCTATAAAGTCATGCCTTTTGGTCTCAAAAACATCGAAGCTACATATCAGAAGCTAGTCAACAAAGTCTTTAAGAACCAGATTGATTGCAACATGAAAGTTTACATCGATGACATGCTCGTGAAAAGCAAGGAAGCTGCTTTCCATATCGATATCTAGCTGAAGCCTTCGATGCCTTGAGGAGACATCTGATGAAACTAAACCTGACTAAGTGCGCATTTGGCATCATGTCGAGAAAGTTTCTTGATTTTGTTGTGACAAAGCAAGACATCGAGGCGAACCTCGAGAAGATCAAGGTGGTTCTCAATATGAAGCCCCCGACCTTTCGGCGAGATATCCAGAAGCTGGAGGGATGTGTGGTGTCTTTGAGTCAGTTTATCTCCAAGTCAGCAGAGCGGTGCCTCCCATTCTTCAAAATCCTCAGACAGATGAGCTTCACTTCGACGAAGAATATCAGAAGACTTTCGACAACCTGAAGCGGTACCTCAGTTCCCCTCCACTTCTGACAAAGCTAAATACCGATGATAAATTACTCATATATTTGGCTATGACTCCTGAAGCCATTAGTTCGGCACTTGTCTAAAAAGAAAATAAGATGCAGAAATCGATCTACTACATAAGTCGGATGCTATGCAGGGCAGAAATCAGGTATCCCTAGATCAAAAAGGTGATCTTCACGATCATCATGATGACTCAACGACTGCGACCTTATTTCTAGTAAAGGGCACCAGCAGAGCCTGGCATGGCTCGACCCAGGCCTACCGGCCTGAGGCTAAACGATTAGCATCAAGCCCTAGCCCGGCATGGCCCTAGGCTCGGTGGGTGGCGGGCCGTGTCTGGCACGGTCCGTTGGCCCGCAGGCCTCTTTTTTTAAAAAAATTGCAAACAAGCCGTGCCAGCACGACCTGTTTCCAGCCGTCAATCCGTTACGGGTGTGAGATGCGGGCGTAGCGGTCGGGGGAGGGCGGAGGGGGTTTCGAGGGGGCGGCTTTCGTACAGACAGACGCTAAGGCTCAAGGTGAGGGGGGAGGGTGGTGGTCATGCAGAGCCAAAGGCGGATGGTGGATGTGATGCGGATGGCATTAGGGTGGGGCTATGGTGGGTGTGGTGCGAACAGCCACGGTGAGTGCCTCGTGAGGGGAGGGTGGAGGGGGTTTGGGGATGGCAGCTTTGGCATAGATGGATGTCGGGGCCTGAGGGGAGGGGAGGGAGGATGGTGGTCGTGTGGAGCCGGAGGTGGACGGCGGATGCAGCACGGACGGTAGTGGGGCAAGGCCATGGTGGGTGTGGCACGGACGACCACCCCCCGGAACCCCTCCACCCTCCCCCAGCCGCTGTGCCCACACCCCAAATGGGTCGTGCCATGGCATGACCTGTTTCAAGGGGGCTGGGCTAGCACGCTGGCCATACCATGTCTGACCTATGGGTCGTGTCGGCCCAGACCCTTATAAGCTGGCACGCAGGCCATGCCATGTCTGGCCTATGGGTCGTGTTGGCCCAGACCCTTATAGGCTGTACCGGGCTTGAGCCACAGGCCAAAAAATCTCAGCCCAGCTTGGTCCCCCTCTTATGGGCTGTGCCAGATATGACACGAAACTATAGCTGACGAGCCATACCTGGCATAGCCTATCGCGTGCTGGGCCGGCCATATCATGGGCAACCCAGCCTATTGCCCATCTCTACTTATTTTCAGACCCACTCAGTGAAGATCCTGACCGACCTCTCCTTGAGGATTCCACTTCAACGATCAGACATCTTGGGAAGGATAAATAAATGAACAGTCAAACTCAGTGAGTTCGATCTCTCTTATGTTCCATGATCCACGAGAAAGGCTCAGATACTCTTCGACTTTATTGTCAAGTGCACTCTGACTGATGATAGGCAAATCGAGGACCATCCTCGAGGAGAAACTTCAGAGTCTGCATGATTCTACATGTGGATGGAGCCTCAAACATGTAAGACTGTGGTGCTAGTCTCATTTTGACCAACATTGATCGGAAGACGATTGAGTATGCTCTTCGATTTGGTTTCAAAGCTTCTAACAATCAAATTGAATATGAAGCTCTGATAGCTGGATTGAAGATCGCCAAAGATCTCAGTGTCAAATGCCTAAGGGTTTTCACCGACTCGCAGCTGATCGCTAAATAATTTCGAAGAGAATATGAGGTTCGAGATCCAATTCTCTCCAGGTATCTATAGAAACTCAGACCTGTGAAAATAAATTTTGATTACTTCAAGGTCTACCATATTCTCCACCCGAAAATGTTCGACTGGTTCCCTATCCCGACTCGCCACATCTGACTGTGGTGAGTTGGAGAGGATCTTCATCAAGCATCTCGAAAATCCAAGTATCGACTCTGAGGAGGAAGTTTTCTAGGTTTAGGTCGGTCATGAATCGAGTTGGATTGATCCATTCATTGAGTTCCTGATCAATGGAACCTTGCCGACTGATCCTATCGAGGCACACTGAATGAGGAGACTGACTGTCCGGTACATGATCATTGACGACCAACTCTATCGAAAATCGACATCTTTGCCCCTGCTCAAGTGCCTCCGGCCCTTCAAAGCCGACTATGCTCTTTGAAGGGTGCACGAGGGTAGTTGTGGCAACCACTTGGAGGGCAAGTCGCTATCCTACAAGGTATAGCGGCAAGGATATTATTGGTCGATCATGCAGAAAGATGCTGCTGATCTGATGTAGAAGTGCGACCAGTGTCAGAGATTTGCCAATATCCAAAGACTTCCGTCAAGTCAACTCACAACTATTTCGGCACCATAGCCATTTGATCAGTGGGAAGTTGATATACTCGATCTTTTTTCGCCTACTAATAGAAAAAGAAGGTTCATCATTATGGCTATTGACTACTTCACCAAGTGGGTGGAGATCGAACCACTGGCATAGATAATGGAGAGAAAGACTACCGACTTCCTGTAGAAATCTATCATCTGTGGCTTTGATCTACCCCAAGTAATCATCACCGACAATGACTGACAATTTGACAATGCTAGATTTGAGAAATTCTGTGCAAAGTGCCACATCATCCACAGATTTACCTCGATCGGGCATGCTCAATCTAATGGAGAAACTAAAGTGACCAACAGAACTATTCTACCAGGCTTGAAGATAAGAATCGATCAAGCCAAAGGATGTTGGGCTGATGAACTCTCCAGCATCTTATGGTCTTATCGAACAACTCTTCGGATTTCAATCGAAGAGACCCCCTTCAAACTGGCATTCGAGGCGGAAGCTATGATCCTGGTTGAAGTTGACCTGCCTTCGACTCGGATGGAGCACTACGATGAATAGATCAATTCAGACAAGTAATGAGCTGATCTGAATTTACTCAATGAGATCCAAAGTCAAGCCCAACTGAGGATGGCTTCTTACCAGTAAAGGATAGCTCGTACTACAACTCTCGAGTTAAGTCCAAGATCTTCCAAGCTAAAGACCTAGTCCTTAGGAGAGCCGAAGCCTCTAAACCGACCGAGCAAGAAAAGTTATCCTCGAATTGGGAAAGCCATTATAAAGTTTCAGCGATTCTACAACCCAGAGCATACAAGATCGAGAGTCTGGATAGTACGGAGATTTTTCGAACCTGAAATACTGAGAATCTATAGATGTATTATCAATAGGAATACCTTGTAATTAAAAATTTTTATTTCCTACAATTCTGTGTTAAAAACTCAACTCTTGGAGGTTAATCCTCAGCCGAATTAGAGGTCACCTCGGCCAAATTCAAGGTGCGACAACGGAAAACCTTGGTCAAGGACCAAGGTCGCCTCGACGAGATTTGAGACACAGCAAACGACGTCACTGATCTATGATAAATGGCCTACAACAAAAACCATCGTCAAGGCCCCAAGTCATGTCGATGATTTTCGAGGTGCAGTGCAGTCAAGATCGTTAATAGGACATGAGCTCACCATGGCAAAATTCGAGGTGCACAGCAATACTAATGAGACACGAGGTCACCCCGACATATTCGAGGAGGAACTCCTAAGAAATCAAGAAGCCCCTCCAAAACAAATCGACCATGACTTCGACGAGACTGACACTACCGGGTGCAGACGACTTGGGATGTTCTTCCGACTCAAAAACTCCTCCAAACATCAGCAACTTGGTACCCGATGAGATGTTATTCCGCTAATGCCCATTTAACGAAGCTACTGTTAGCATGCTAGCTCTGGCTGAAGGATCACTGGAGTATGAGCTACAGTTCACAGCACAATCCAGGCAAAATCGATGTTATTCGACTAATATCTGTTTAACGGAGCCGTAGAGTCTGACAACTGTTAGCGTGCCAACTCTGACCGAAGGGCCGCTAGAGTATAAGCTATAGTTCATAGTGCAGACCTAGAAGAAATCTGATGTTATTCAGTTAATATCCATTTAATGGAGCTGTGAAGTCGGCAACTGTTAGCGTGCCAGCTCTGGCCGAAGGGCCGCTGGAGTATAAGCCACAGTTCGCAGTGCAGACCTAGGTGAAATCCAACATTATTCGACTAAGTTCATTTCATGGAGGTGTGGAGTCCAACAGCTGTTAGCATGCCAGATCTAGCCGAAGGGCCGTTGGAGTATAAGTACAATTCGCAGCGCAGATCAGGTAAAAAGTTATGGTTAGTCGGCTTATCCCTGATTGATCAAAGATCAATTGATCCGAAATAAAGTGAGATACGACCATGCTCTGCCTCAACCACCTTGCTTCGAACTTGATGAGATGCTTTACAGAATGGCGACCTACATCTCAAAACAACAAGTTTGTTGTGCACGGCTTACAGGGATGGTCGTCAGGATAAGCAACTCAGATCCACACATCAGTTAACTCCTTTCGCCGATGAAGACTACGTAATCAGACTCAGGAGTTGGGGGGCAAGAGTTGGAGTAGGTCCTCATCACTTAATCGACCTCATCCAACCGACCTCAATTGCAAGCCCATCTTGGAAAAAGCCGACCTCATCAGAAGATCGTGGTCCCCAGGAAGTCGGTCTCACCAAGAGGTTGACCTCATCTGAAAATGAGATCAATAAAAGTACGACCTCGACATCATTTGGAGTGACGACGTTGTTCGAGTTGAAGACTACATCGACCAACGACGTACGATCTGTTTCGCTAGTGGCTTCAGCGAGAAATCGACATACTTGCCTGTTGCGATGGCCCTGATCCAGAGATGGATCCTTCAGCTGTCTATAGGTCTGGTACTTCAGATCAATCATCTACCGCCTAACTTTCCAATCCTACTTGATGAGCTCGGACTGCTGGCATGCGGTGTACTCATCTCGGACTGCTTCCAATGCTTTCATCTTGCTCCAGTTAGTGGCTGATCTGGATATCAACATCGGTCGAACCACCAAAGGTCAAGTGAGGCTATCATGCAGTCACATCAAGCCACATCATCCTAAGGTCATATCCTAAGCATTTCACTCTGCATCGTGATAGGACACCACAAAATCATTAATTATGCCACATGCTCATGATAAGGCCCGCCCCGCGACTACTGATGCGTTGGATAAAGGGCATGCCCACTGACGAAGCATTTAAAGATGCCTCCATACCGCTCCATAAATAGGACATTATCAGAATATATTCCTATCCTTTCGTCCCTCATCCAGCTCTCTTTATAAATGGAGATAAGAGAAGACTCTGAGGAGGTATACACATTTCAAGACTCAGAGCTCAAAACTCTACTCACTCGCTTCTCCACCTCTGGAGCTGAGAACTAACTTGAGCATCGGAGTATCTTCGTTGAAGCCATCTCTAATGCGGGCTTTTGTTGCAGGTCTCTCTGCTGCCATCGGACGTCGTCGTCCGACTTTTTCGTTTGACCCGAGTTGATCCTGCTCCCGTCTAGCGCACTGTGAGCTTTGCTCTCGTTCTCGACCCTCTCGACTATGCTCTCTCTCCGACAAGCAGTCCTTCTCCATCAATTTTCTGCCATCCAATACTCAGGCGTGATGATCCGACTACCACATCGGAGATGAGCCGCAACAAAAAATATTTGAACATTTGGCATAGAATTGTAGAAAAGAAAATTTTTATTTATAAGGTATTCTTACTGGTAGTACATTCATAGATTATCAAATTCTAGATCCGAAGAATTTTGTATTGTCTAATTCTCAATTTTATAGGCCCCTGGTTATACACTGTCAAATTTTATAGGGGCTCTCCCAATTCGGAGATAATTTTTTTTGCTCGGTCGGTTTGATGACTTCGGTCTTCTAAGAACTCGATCTTTTACTCAAAGATCTTGGGCTTAACTTGGGAGTTGTAGTATCAAACTATCCTTTGTTGATAAAAATCATCTTTAGTTGAGCTTGTCTTCGAGTTTCATCGAGCAAATCCAAATCACCTCGTCGCTTATCCGAATTAGTCAGTTCGTCGTAATGCTCCACCCATGTTGAAGGTAAGTCAATATCTATCGAGATCATGGCTTCTGTTTCGAATGTCAATTTGAAAGGAGTCTTTCCGATCGAGATCTAAAGAGTTGTTCTATAAGACCATAGACACTGTAGAGTTCGTCGGCTCAATTCCTTTAGCTTGATCAATTCTCATTTTCAGACCTTGTAGTATTATCCTATTGGTTACCTCAGCTTCTTCATTGGATTGTGGATATCCAATCGATGTGAGTTTGTGGATAATATGATACTTCGCATAGAACTCTTCAAACTTAACATTGTTGAATTATCGATCATTGTCGGTGATAATCACTCAGGATAGACCAAATCGGCAGATGATAAATTTTCATAAGGTCGGTAGTCTTCCTTGTCATTATTTGTGCTAATGGTTCAGCTTCCATCTACTTAATAAAGTAGTCGATAGCTACATGATGAACTTTCTTTGCCTACTGGCAGGTGGGAAAGGACTGAATATATCGACTTTCTATTGATCAAATGGCCTAGGTGTTGAAATATTGTAAGGTGACTTGACAAAAGTTTTGAATATTGACAAACTTTTGACATTAATCCATTTCTACACTAAGTCGGCGGCGTCCTTATGCATGGTTGGCCAATAGTATTCTTGCCGAAGGATTTTATAAGATAGCAATTTGCCCCCTAAGTAGTTACCATAACTGCCCTCATGCACCTCCCGAAGAGCATAGTCGGTTTGGAAGATCGGAGACACTAAAGAAAGGACAAAAACGTCGATCTTCGATAGAGCTGATCGTCAATGATCACGTATTGAGCCGCTAATTTCTTCATTTGACGTGCCTCAGAGAGATCAATCGGCAAGATTCGTTGGTCAAGAATTTGACGAACAAATCAATCCAACTAGATTCATAACCGACTTGGACTTGGTGCACTTCTTCTTTGGAGTCAATGCTTGGATTCTCAAGATGTTCAATGAAGATTTTTTTCAACTTACTGCAGCCAGATGTAGCGAATCAAGATAAAGAATCGACTCAGACATTCTCCAAATGGAGAATGTGGAAGATCTTAAAGTGATCTAAGTTTGCTTGCAAAGATTTAAGCTTCTATAGGAACTGAGAAGAATAGAATCTCGGCCTTATGTTCTCCTTGGATCAGTCGGCAATTAGTTGAGAGTCGATGAACATCTTTAGGCATTTTACATCGAGATTTTTGACAATCTTTAGTCCGACTATCAAAGCTTCATACGCAGTTTGATTGTTTGAAGCTAAACAGAAAAAATATTCATCACCATCCTGTCGATGTTGGTTAAAATGAGATCTGCACCGTATTCTTGAGCATTTGAAACTTCATCTACATGTAAAATTCATGCTGGTTCCAAAATTTTTCATAGGATTGATCTTGATTTGATCGTCGTCGATTGGCATATATTCGACAATAAAATCGGTGAGTATCTGAATCTTCATCAAGGATCGTGGAATATAAAAAAGATCGAACTCACTAAGTTCGATCCTTCATTTAAATATTCTCTATGAAATATATGATCATTAAAGTAAAATTCTTAGAGAAAGATTGATCGAAATTTTTACCAAGTGGATCTGAAAAAAAGATCGTGCAATTACAAAACGATCAAGACACTTGACATCAAGAGCAGCACGGGGACAAAACTATTCGACCGTGCTTTATTTGACTGACACTAAGCCCTGCATCACCCTTGTCCTCCTCACTTGCAGGGCGCAAGCGGAGGCCCACAGAGACATTTGTTGTGGAAGAACGAGTACTCGTCGAACCGCCCGAGATTTCCTCCGGTCGGGATCTGACCACAGAGCCGGTTATAGCTCACGTTGAGCAACTGCCACTCCCGTTGGGTAATCTCCGGCGGGATGCTCCCGTAGACTTGGTTGTGGTTGAGGTCCAGTGCCGTCATGTTCTCGGGGAACTCCACAGCACTAAAGTCGAACTCGAACTGGTTCCTCGACAGGTCCAGCACCTGGAGCGGCTTCGACGTGCCGAATAGGAGCGACGCGTCCCCGGCGAGCTGATTCCGGGACAGGTCGAGGACCTCGAACTGGGCATTGGCGAATGACTGAGGGATCGAGCCAGTGAGGCCATTGTGAGAAAGGTACAGGTAAGTTAACGACGACCGGGAAAGAGAGGAAGGTATCGGGCCGGTGAGACGGTTGCGGTCGAGGCGGAGGAACTCAAGAGGAAGCGAGCCGAGGGAGGGAGGGATGGAGCCGGAGAACTGGTTGAAGGCAAGGTTGAGATAGTCCAGAGCGGTGAGTCGGGCGAGGAAGGCAGGCACGGGGCCAGAGAGGCCGTTCCAGTCGAGGCGGAGGAAGGTGAGGCGGGTGAGGGTGGCAATGGCCGAGGGAATGGGGCCGGTGAGGTTGGCGTTCTTGTGGAAGGTTAGACTCTGGAGGAAGGGGAGGTCGGCGACCGAGGTGGGGATGGTAGCGGAGGAGTTGGTTCCGGAGATATCGAGGGAGGTGACGCGGCCAGTGGCGGAATCGCAGCTGACGCCAGCCCAGTCGCAGCAGGGGTAGTCGGAGGTCCAGGCGATCAGGTCGTACGGGTTGCCGAGGCCGGACTTGACAGCAAGGAGGGCCTTCTTGTCATCCTTGTGGCAGCGGGCGGAGGAGACGGGGAGGGGACCGGAAAATAACGAAACGAGAAGGAAGAGGGAAAGAAGTAGGAGAGAGGGAGAGTAGAAGGCATTTTGTGAGGTAGAAGCTTAAAGCCAGTAGTTGTAATGGAGATGCCCGGGAAGAGCATATATATAGAGCCGGAGCGGAAAGGTGGCGCTGTCACAGTGGATTTGGGACCAGCGAGGGAGTCGGTAAGGCAGGCCACCGCGTTGCGGCCACTGCGGGGGCCGGTCCCCGGTGGCTGCACAGTGTGGGATGTACGAAAACTTTGGCCTGTTTAGCCTCCCGATCCATCGCTAATCGTTGGGCGACCGATCGCGAATCGTTGGGCTGGATGAGCTGGCAGCAATTCAGACCCACTGCGGCCGCCATGACCCGCGTGAATCATATGCGGCCACTAGCTCGTGTTTCTCCTTTTTGCCCCAGCCGCCCAACCTTGCACTGCACGCGATAGATGGACGGGGAGAAGAAAAGACCAACACGGCATGCGCGAGCAAGATCTCGGTACTTCCTATTATCTTTGTTGCTAACGAGCATTCTAAATTATGTCGAAGTTTCAAAAATGGTCTTCCGATGGGAAATATATAGCAAAAGAAATAAATGAAAGCTAAAAATAATTAAAGGCGATGTACCTCTCCGTGGCAAAACTGGAAGAATTCTGTTCTTGGAAGTGCCTTGGGTGTCGCAGGGCCAAGACAATCTGAAACCAGAAACTGGGTTTTTTTTTTTTGGTAGAGAAAACCAGAAACTGGGCTGATGTTAAGCTGGAATGCTGGAAGTTACATCAACTGTGCTCTCAAGGAAAAAGTTGGCAAAGATTCTGGATTTTATTTTCTGGTTCTGCTTCATTGTGAAATCAAGCAATCATTACCATGCACTGAAACATCTATCAATTTGCATTATATTTGGCATATGAGGCAGTCACAGACTACGCAATCGTACAATTTGTTAAAATTTAAGAGGTATTTCCTGGAAGCAAGCAGAAATCCTGAAAATCCATCACATTGTTGATGTAACCACAACTGTTACTTCTAAATGGAACTTCAAGTTTACCAGCCTCAAACACTCAAGTGATCAGATGTGATATCACATTGTCAGAAAATATGGTACAAGATAAATGTTAGTTCAAGTTTTCTCATAATGAAGAGTTAAACTATATGCAAATAATGCATCTCTTTTTAGCAAAATGCAAATAATGCACTCCAACCTCTATTATTGCCATGTGCTGCCATGGACAAGTACAATTAATCTTCAAGAAGAATAATTCTCCGCTATGTACAAACGATAGCACATAGCATAGAGGATAGGGGTTGTATCTTAATCTTCAAGAAGAATAATTCTCCGCTATGTACAAACGATAGCACATAGCATAGAGGATAGGGGTTGTATCTTAATCTTCAAGAAGAATAATTCTCCGCTATGTACAAACCATAGCACATAGCATAGAGGATAGGGGTTGTATCTTTCTTGTGAAAGGAGGATTCGCCTTCCTTCACACAAATCCATGGTTGGATAACCTGCTGCACGGATCTCAAAGCACTCTGCATTCTGCCATTCATCCACCTGCACAGATCAAAGCGACCAGTGGGTGATCCAATGGTGAATTCGCATGAAGGTGAATCCTTCTTTGGCACGAAAGATACAACCCCAACCCCAGCATTAAGGGCTGAAAGTTATGAAATAGAATTAGGAAAGACAATCAAATGGACACGTTTCTGTGAAGTGAAAAAAATTATAATGCCATTCCCATTTGCTGAAAACATTCAGCCTCGTAGTATCTACAAGCAAAACAAATATTGTCCGAAATAACTTTTCATCACTTCAAGCATGGAAAATGTAAAAATAAATGGCCTTAAGCAAACATAAGGCAAAAAATTGATGGAAACTTAAAGAAATTGTATGAGTTATGCTGGAATTAGATATAATCAAAAGAAAAATCTGATCATCTAAATTTCGAAAATAGACTTCCATGTAAAAATGCAAACCCATAAAAATTTACAATTATATCACAAAAGTGGATATTAGTTTGGATCGATCTACTTATTTTCTGTATCACTTCACTTAAAGAAAAGGTAATCTAGATATCCATTAACTTGAAGGAATTATTCTAAATCTCATTTGCTTTCTAGGACAACTTTTCTACGAGCTACCCACCATGTGTTCATGATTCAATATCTATTCTTTTATTTTAATTCCGCATATATGATATATTTCTTGCCAAGATTTTGGAATATAAGAACTTTTGAACTCTAGCTTCATGTCATTTCTTCAGCTAAGGCATTTTCAATGCAGTATGTATCCAGAGAGAAAATACACAGAATTCATTAAGTTCTGCCACTAAGTTCATCAACTGAAAATAAATTGATTGTGGCGTAGCTGTTTTTCAAAATTTCAACTTTCACTTTAATTTTTGTGTCATCGCATTAGGGACTCATTTGTGGGGAAAATTTATGGCAAAGGCTGAATCGATGGAGCAGCTGGTTGAATGATTTTCGGGTAGAGACAAAGGCTTGATCAAGAAAAATAGCTGACTGAATAGTTATCCTTCCGTTTCAGAATCTTATCTCCTAATAATTCTACTATTTGTTAGGCTTCTTGTTAGTCAAGATTTCTAATTTATTTCTATTTCCTTTTAAGACCTTTGTAGCCTTCTATTATAAGGCAGTACTATTGTATCAATGGAGGGGGGGGGGGGGGCAAAAAAAAAAAAAAGGAGATTATCAAACAATTCTTGTTTCTTTGAGGTGGGTGCTCCCTCTAAACCCGTTACAATTCACCAGCAACCATAGGTTCTTTCCGCGGATGGAAGAACACAAACAAGGAAAGTCTACGTGGCTAGAGGAAGACTTTCCCGTTCTCAGACCCGTAATTAGATCCTTGAGTCGGAACCACAACAACTTGGTCTCAGAGCGAGGAGTTATCGGTGATCAATCTCACTTGGAGGAAAAGCTGGATGCATTCATTCAACGGACAGAAGCCAAGCTACAAATCTCGGAAAAACGCTTCACACAATATGCCCAAGATCAGAAGGAAATGCAGGCAATGTTCGAGGGGATCTCTAGACAAATAGCGGCTCTAGGAAAAGGACCCAGTGTTGGGCAGCCTCGTGAGTAGGAAGGGGGCTCGGGAAGTGCCAACCATCAAAATTTTCCTACCCGCTTGAAAGAAAGGACAAAGGGTCATCAAGGCACAGGGATGGTGCCGCATTATACCAAGCTCGACTTTCCAACCTATGATGGAACGGAAGACCCCCTAGGGTGGCTCAACGGTTGCGACCAATTTTTCCAGAATCAATGCACTCTGGAGGCCGATAAGGTAAGGTTAGCTGCATACCATATGATGGGTGACGCGCATTGTGATTCTATAAACTTGAGCAGGAGGAACCAAACTTACCATGGGATACCTTCAAGAACTATTGTCACCTTCGATTTGGCCCGCCCCTCCGAAGCAACTTATTGGGGGAGTTGGTTAACCTTAAACAAACGGGCTCAATGGATGATTACTAGCAGCAAGTTCAAGTCGTATTGGCACGAGCCACATCAGTCCACCTCGATCAGCAAGTTGATCTCTTCACCATCGATTAACAGAGACCCTCAGAGTGGATGTGGAGCTGCAAAATCCACCTAATCTAGTAACCGCTATGAGCTTGGCGGGACGTTTGAAAGAAGGCAGCAGATCGCGTCACCTGAAGCAAGCAAAGGAAGGGAGCAATGTAAGTCTACAACAACTTGGACGGCCCAACAGCCTGCCACTACAGGTCCAGCATCGATTATACCAGGGAAGGGAGGAGCTACCACTGCAGCAACAGTTGGGAGCTCAAATAGTGTGATTGGGCCAACATTCAAAAGATTGAGCAAAGGGAAATGGCAGAAAGAAGAGTCAAGGGGCTCTGTTATAATTGTGATGTACACATTCGAGCACCAATGCAAACACCTCTTCTGGCTCGAGGTAGATGATTGGACAAAACTCATAGAGGATGAGGTAGAAACAGCAGTGGGAGAACCAGAAATATCCCTCAACGCAATCACCGGTCTACTCTCTTCTCAAACCATGCAAGTACAAGCTCAGGTGAGGGAATACACACTGCTCGTTTTGGTGGATTCGGATAGTACTCACAATTTTGTGAGTAAGGCAGCAGCAATCCGACTTGGTCTCCCTACTCAACAACGCACGGGCTTGCAAGTTTCAATGGCCAACGGAGAGAATTTTCAGCTTAGAGATTTGTGAATCAATAACCTTAAATGTCAACTCAGATTCATTTACCACTGACTTATTTGTGATTCCTTTAGTAGGATTTGATGTGGTACCGGGGGTAAAGTGGTTACAACATTGGGCCAATTGTTTGGGACTTTGGGTCCCTCACCATGAATTTTGAAGCGGAGGGGAAGGTTACGTTGCATGGGCAGCAACCCCATGCAACCAAAGCACAGCCGCAGCTCCACATGACCATTGGAGACAAAAATGGATCTACCCAATTAAATGAATTACTGACCGAATTTTGTGACTTGTTTTAGCAACCAACAAGCCTATCTCCAATCCACAACTATGATCACAGAATTAGTTTGGTGCCAGATTCAGGACAAGTGGTGGTGAGGCCTTATCGGTACCCTCATTTGCAAAAGAATGAGATTGAAAAGCAATGCGAGGACATGTTGCAACAGGAATTATGAGACCAAGTTGCTCCCCCTTTTCATCCCAAATGTTGCTTGTTCGAAAGCAAGATGGCTCATGAAGATTTTGTATCGACTATCAAGAATTGAATGCCAAAACAGTCAAAGATAAATTCCCTATCCCGATGGTTGACAAGTTATTGGATGAGCTACATGGTGCCAAGTTCTTCACCAAGCTAGACCTCCGATCGGGTTATCATCAGGTTTGCATGGACCCCTTAAATGTGGAAAAAACCGCCTTCAAAATACACCACGGGCATTTTGAGTTCTTGGTGATGCCCTTCGGGCTTACAAATGCCCCATCCACTTTTCAGGCACTCATGAATGAAGTTTTCAAGGAGTATCTGCGTAAGTTCGTCCCAATCTTTTTTATAATATTTTGATCTATAGCAAGACTTGGACTGACCATATGAGACATGTCAGGAAGGTTTTGAATTACTTCATGCTCACCACCTCTTTTTGAAACAATCTAAGTGTTCTTTTGGAGAGCAACGGGTGGCCTATTTAGGGCACATAATCACCAGTAGAAGAATTTCAGCAGATGAACAGAAAATTCAAGCTGTAAGAGATTGGCCTGAACCAAAATCAACAAAATCCTTGCACGGATTTTTGGGGATTGTGGGGTACTACTGTAAATTTATCAAAGACTACGGCTTGATGGCTGCCCCGTTGACAAGTCTACTTAAAAAAAATTTTTGCAATTGGAGTGCAAAGGTAGTGGCATCAATTCAACAATTAAAGGAGACCCTATCAGCAGCTCCGATCCTGCAGCTACCTAATTTTTCAACCAAATTTGTAGTTGAGTGTGATGCTTCAGGAGGGGGATTGGAGCAATTCTTCCACAACATTGTCACCCCATAGCCTTCTTCAGCAAAAAATTAGCAGTTCGCTATTTCAAGTTGCCTGCATACAAGCGTGAATTAATTGGCCTTGCTAAAGCGGTCCAACACTGGAGCCTTATCTTTCGGGGTGTGCATTTTTGATCAAGATGGATCATTTTAGCCTCAAATATTTATTGGATCAACGCTTGACAACATCTCCCCAACAACACTGGATAAGCAAGTTGCTTGGATTCGATTTCAAAGTAAAGTATCGAGCGCACCAACTCAATAAAGCCGCTGATGCTCTATCAAGGCGAGATGAAAATGAGGGACTGTTGCTTGCTATGTCCCGACCAGCAATGGGATTTTTCAACTCGGTAAGGGCTGAAATTGAAAGCTCTAATGCTTTGAAGGAGCTATGGGCCAAAATTAAAAATGGAGAATTAGAGTAGCAGTGGACTACCCAAGATGGCTTGATTCTTTATAAAAATCATGTATTTATACTGCCCACTTCACCACTAATTCAAATAATTGTTGCAAGCTTTATGATGGAACCCATGAAGGGATCCAAAAGACCCTTCAATGCATTAGAGCTGATTTTTTCTGGAAGGGCATGAAGACCACCGTAAAAGAGTACATTGCTGCCTACACTACTTGCCAGTGCACTAAGGCTGAACACTTACACCCTACCGGACTTCTGCAACCTGTGGAAGTACCGACACAGGTCTGGACAGATATTTCAATGGACTTCATAGATGGATGGACTTCCAAAATCCTGCGGCAAATCTGTCTTGTTCGTGGTGGTAGACAAATTCTCTAAATTTGCCCATTTTATACATTGGCCCATCCTTACACTGCTATTACAGTGGCTCATGCATTCTTTGAGCATGTTTTCAGGTTGCACGGGTTATCTAAATCGATTATGTGTGATCGAGATGCTGTTTTTACTAGTAACTTCTGGAGGAAACTATTTCGATTTTCAGGCATTACTTTGCATTTTCTTCAGCATACCACCCTCAAACAGACGGTGAGACCGAGATGGTTAACAAAACTATCGAGATATACCTTCGGTGTTTCGTGGGTGACAAACCGAAGATGTGGACCCCTTGGATTGCGTCGGCGGAATATTGCTATAACACCTCCTTCCACACTTCATTGAAGACCTCTCATTTCAGGTGGTGTACGATCGGACCCCCCTCGCCTTCTCTCTTATGTGGCCGGATCATCCAGAGTTGATGCAGTGGATAGAGCATTGGAGGAAAGAGATCAAGTCTTGAATGAAATTCGATCCCTTCTGCTACAAGCGCAAGATTGCATGAAACAATATTATGACAAGGGCCATCGTGATGTGGCATTTCAGGTTGGATAGTTTGTGTGGTTATGCCTCCACCCCTATCGGCAAATCACAGTGATGAGGGGACATTATTCTAAATTATTATTCAAGTTTTATGGCCTCTTCAAGATTATCCATAAGATGGGATTGGTTTCTTATTAAATGGCATTGCCTTCCCATGTCAAAATACATGATGTATTCCATGTGTCACTGCTAAAGGAATACAAGGGTGCACCTCCAGAGACTGAACTTACACTACCTCCCTTGGTTGATGGCAAGACAGCTCCTATACCTCAAACCATTCTTCGTGCTTGTCTCAATAGGGGCTCGTGGGAGGTCCTGGTGCAATGGTGCAACTTGCCCAGCACTGAAGCTACATGGGAGCCCGTCACAGATATCCGAAGTGCTTATCCAGACTTTGAGCTTAGGACAAGCTCTTTGCCCAGGCAGGGAGTGATGTTAGGGACTCATTTGTGGGGAAAGTTTATGGAAGGCGCAAGACTTGGGCAAGAACAGAGGCTGGATCGATGGAGCAGCTGGCTGGATGATTTTCGAGCAGAGACAAAGGCTTGATTAAGGAAAATAGCTAGCTGAATAGTTATCCTTCTATTTCAGAATCTTATCTCCTAATAATTCTGCTATTTGTTAGGCTTCTTGTTAGTCGAGATTTCTATTTTATTTCTATTTCCTTTTGAGACCTCTGAAGCCTTCTATTATAAGGCAGTACTATCGTATCAACGAAAGGGGAAAAAAAGAGATTATGAAACAATTCTTGTTTCTTTGAGGTGGGTATTCCCTCTAAACGAGCTCTGTTACAATTCACCAGCAACCATAGGTTCTTTCCGCAGAGGGAAGAACACAAACAGGGGAAGTCTACGCAGCTAGAGGAAGACTTTCCCATTCTCAGACCCGTAACTAGATCCTTGAGTCGGAACCACAACACATCGCCTTATGCTTCGTTCTCCATTGCTGTCCTTCTAGCTTAATTATAACTCATAAGTTATAGCAGATGGGTGGTCATATTTTGCTCTGGGTTAATTTTTCAAATTAAACTTGCCTCCTAATAAAACCACATTTTTGCACCTATTGAATTCTCTGGTTTTATGTGAAACGCAGCTATCCTTTACTTTAAATTGTAAAAGTTCCAAACACTAGCTATTAACCTACTATGAAAAAACAAAGAAAAGTGAAAATGGAAATTTAAACAGGCTGAATTAAACTTGTAGCTTACTCATACACATATACCAGAATTTCTTCGAGTATTCTGAGTGTATAAGATTCACTCTATTTATCTGCATCTCTAACTTTATTTTCCTCCCACAAATTATACACGCATATTAAGTCTTAATGCCACCCATAAAACTAGAGAATCATTTTCTAGCAGAAATGGAAAGCCTAATCTGTGTCAATGTAGTTCTAGTTTAAAAAGAAATAAACTTTCAAACTATAGATAAATCCCAATATTTTTCTGCTGCCCATTTGTTTCAGTTTACTCCAGAACAATATGGGTTCTCACCCTCAACAACCTCAGAGAACTGGAAGGATTCTGCGCTTGATTGACTATTATAGTTAAAAAAAAAGAAAAAAAAAAAGAAGAGAAAAAGAGGAGGGCTCCAAGGTCCATTACATCTTGCATCATATCTAGAGAAATAAAAGGACACCAGCAAAATGCAAGAAACTCTTTTTGCAGTTACTAGGCACATGCTAAATGCTTCGGAGAAGAGAATATTAAGTTGTTAATGGAAAAGTAAAAGCTTGCAACAGTTTGCAATAAACAGATTTAGAAAGAGGATAAATTGTCCTTGACTACCATTAGAATAGCCAAAGGTAGGTCAAAATTTCTTGTGACAAAATAATTAACCTATGTGAAATTTAGAAACTGAATCTGTTTACCTTCAACTATGATACCAAATGATTGAAAACTTGCTTGCTGGACCACATATGCAGGCATATCATCATTGTAACATACCTAGACAAATGGTACATGCATATGTTCATCTAACACAGGATGGCATATTGTCCAGTATAAAGAAGTAGTAGCTGCTGGAAGAATGAAACAAAGAGTCAGATCATCATTTTCATATAGGATGTATGAAAAACTTAAAACAAATGGTAAACAAAGTTGATAATAGGTTCTTCTGTCACAAACTGCTAAACTCGACATGCAATTCAAAACCAGCTCCAAATTGCCCATATAAACTTTGATGTAGTGATGATTTTGTTGATTCACTTCTGAAGCATTCAGATGCTCGTGACCCTCGATATGATCGCCATCATTGGAAGTTGGAAGCTGAACCAGCTTCATGTTGCTTCAATGATGCCTATGTTATTATTTATTAATAACATATGATATGAATATGACAGCATAGCTGGAGCCCAGAAGTCTAATGGAAAAAGGTAGATCTGTAGGTGAGCTACCTGATTCCTAACAAACATCGATATATAACAAAAATCAAAGCCAAATTAACTCATCCATCAAACTTGCATGTCAGATGCAAGTTGCCATGAGATTTTGATAGACAAAAACCATTTGACACTAAACCATGGCATAAATGGAAATTTGAGTGCCTACTCCTATTGAAACATGGTAAAGGAAAGTCCTGGTGCACAAAACACGACTTCCTTCAAGGGTTCAAAACATGCAAAGTTTCCACAAAGAGAGAGCAATCACACAATATGGATTATCAATCTGTATACCCTAAAGGCCTTACTTTCTGAAGAGAACTTGTCATGTCTGTGTGTTCCTGTGTATTCCAGAACAATAAAAAAGACAAGCATGTTGTGACAGGAATTACAAGTCCTTTTTGTTTCTTTCACATGAACAGAAAAGGATGGAATGAATTCTTATATTTCCATGATAAGTTTACCGAAAAAAAATAACTTGACAAACAAATCCAGTTTCTGGAAGGACTGGAATGTGATAAGGGGGGCAATCGACCTTGATGACGAGTAATTGATACTCTATACATTAATATACTGGTTGTGCTCACCTAGCAGATACATTAAAATGTCCTGAGAACAAGAGCAAGTTGCTGTGCATGCACAAACATGGGTGGTGTCCAAAATTAACAGTTTTATTGAAATTTAAAACACCCATGACCAACTGAGATACGGTTTGGTGCAGAGAAAATGGTTTCTCAAATATTTTTGCACACACAACACTTTATCAAGCCAGTAGTATGCTCATATATTTTCAAAATCTCTCAAAAACATACAGTTAACCACAACCTTCCACTACAATCTTCTGTTATCTTTCACTATTTTATATAAAGACTGAAATGTTCTACCTAAGTATAGTTATACCTTCTCCAAAAACTAGATGGTATATAAAGATAAAACCAATAAGTTTGTAATAGAGCATAGCTTTGCATGACTGCTACATGTTCAACCATGCCACATTTCAAGGAAAAATACTTCCTTCATTTGGTTAGTGGGTTCCTGGATTTAAAGCACAGAAGACAATTTTTTGCAGTAAAGAATGTTAAATCCATTGTTAAGCAAATAAAGGCAGGCAAAATACAAGTATGAAGATATTAGTTAGCTTGAAGATAATGCCTTCTTGAAGTTTTCCCAAACTACAGGACCCTCTGGGTGATGATTTACAAACTTTTTTGTGAATATTTTATCAGAACATGCAAGAATACTGCTTAGTGCTAAGGCTGGCCTGGCTTTTCCTCTATCCCTAAGCCAATTGTACATCAAGAACCTCAATTTGACCCTTTCAACAGTGTATGACATATATGCAGGGAATGCTATTAGTGAACTTAAGGGATAACCCAAATTAATCACAAGAAAGTCAATCTTGCTCTGGAGAACATCTGTTTTCTGGTTGAGGACTTGTGGGGCCAGTTTAATCATATTTGACACATCATTTGGGTCCAGTCCAGTTTTCACCAAAAAATCATAGCGATCTTGAAGTTCAGAACCTTTGCCACGGAACACCTTTAGTGCCTTCTCCATCTCTCGTGACTTCTCAACAAACCCCAGACGCAATAAAAACTTTTTCTTCTCTCCAAGCGATTTTTCACTCCTGCCAGAGTTTGGTAGACGATTGATTTTCGACCCTAATACATATTTCTTCAATTGATGTGGATCATCGTTTATAATTCTACACAGGCGCTTTCTTCCAACATTCAGATAGGTAAGAATGCTGTTGGCTTTCTTCAAAGAATTAAAACCAAACACTTCTGTATGAGTAAGCAACAGCTTTTGAATATTCCCAGGGTCCATTTCAATCTCAATTAGCAATATCAGACCATGCCGCATGTTTTCCATGAAACTCCCAATTTGGATGTCCGGGAACTGAGAAAACAGGCCAAATAATTCTTTTTTTGTTCCTCCCAGTTTCAACAGCAAGCCAGAGAGCAAGAGCACCACCTTTCCTGAACCATCCAGCAAAAAATCTGGATGTTTTCTGATCAAAGCCCCCAATTCTTGATTAGTAAATCCCAGTTCAGTCAAATACCGCAAAATTACAAGCATTCTGCTCCAGTCATATGAATTATTTCTGACAAATTCCCCACAATCCAGTCAAGCTGTATCCCGATGTCCTCTAACCATTCTAGCACCTTAACAAACTCCCTGTTAACATCCCCAACCAAAAGTATTGGGCTTGAAGCAACAATCTTAATAATGCTACTCTTACTCAGACCCAGTCCCTCATAAGCCTGAAGTTTTAAACCCAGAATGCCAGGATCCTGGCTGAAAATTTCAGTAGCCTCCCTGTATATTTTTCCTATCTTGCCACGAGCAATGCCATAATTACACAAAACATGATAATTCTCAATCAATTTTTCATCATCAGAAAGAAACATTAAGTCCCGTGGTAAAAACGAATCGAACTCACTAGGCTTCAGGCCCATGCCCTCGAAGAATGGCTCGAATTCATTGATGGGGTGGTAGCGAAAGAACCGGGTTAATGCCCTTCCAGTGTCTTCCCCCTCCTCTACCTTTTTCAGAAGCTTTGCAAGAAAGTTTGGGGAGTGCTTGCTCATATGCTCTGCATCGGGGAACTGCAAGCCTCTTGTGGAGTGAAGGTAGTCCACCAGAGCTGCCTGAGCCTCCGCAACCACACGAGGGCTTCGAGAAATAGCTTGCAAGTCTTTTGGAGTTTTATCAGTACAAAAGCCTTTAATATGGACCAAAAATGAGGTTTTTACCCAGCAAAGAGTAACCCCATGATGGAAAAACGAACTCTTCGGGGACCCAAGCTGATTGCCCCCAGATGCCGACTTGGAAATGTATGATTCTTTTGAACAAAATTCTCTATTTGGATGAAGATTGGGGATTTTAGTACTGCAAAGAGCTTTCCTACTGTCAAAAGTTCGATTGTTGATTGATCGAATAACTTCCTCCTGACCAACACGAGAAATCCATTGGAGAGGCGATGGTTTCTGGAGCTTCCACAAATGGACCATGTCTATATGCGAAAAAAATGGAGAAAAGAGATTCCAATCGAGTTCCAAGTGGTGAAATCTATGAGAAACTATGGTTACCTCAGGTGCCGGGGGTCTGGCGCTCGCTTCTCCATGGCTCGAAGGGTCTCCGCTGGTCTGCCGTCTCTCTCCCGTGGACGAAAGCCCCCATGTTTGCCCTATGAGGAAGCCATGAAAGAAGCTTCTCGAGCTCCGAAACCAGGGCTCCCGAGCAAGAGGCAGTCTTTTAGATGTTTATTGGTGATTTAGAAAGTTCGATCTTAACCGTCCAATCTAGCACGGACCTAGAAATTGGACGGCTTTGATCTTATGCTTCTGGATGTCGCCCGTATCGGGACCCTTTTTGGTAACTCTACCACGAGTCCTCGCCTCAAAGCCTCCGAAATGGCTAGGGTTTTGCCCACCCAAGCTTACTCGCTCGCTCTAATGGCGGTCTCCTCTAAATCAACGAGTCCCAAAGCTTTAACGGCCAGCGAAGTCCGAGTTCCTGTTGAATCCGAGGTAAGCACACGAACTTAGATGGATAGATTGGTTTGAAAGAAATCGAGATTGCTGATTTTTAATTCTGTAGAAAAGCTAGATATGGATTCAATTTGCTGTTAGATTCTTTCTCCCTTCGTGTGACCTCTGCTTCTAGTCATGATAAGCCTCCGATATCTTCAAAGTATCGGTCCTTCGAAAATGGTGAGCCAAGTGAGCAGTGCTATTGTTTCTCCAGCTGTTTCTGGGGAAGTTTTTGGTTTTCAGAAATGCCCACCCCTCCTGTTGCAGAAAAATCGAAATTTTCACAGTGTTTCAGTCACCCCACCGGTGCTCTGTATCCAGAAACACCCATTGTTTCGCCCACAGAAAAGCCCTCTCCTTTGGGATTCACGAGCTGCGAGACTTCAGAGCACAGGATTGTTTGATTTTGGAAGAAGATGCAATAGTTGCAGTAATTTGCCTGCCCAAACTCTGAATGTTTCGATGGTCAACAGATTGCTAAATCAGCAGCAGAACCGATCCTTCTCTACTACTCAAGCTGCGTGCAGTGATGTCCCCGTTACGGTCATGGATGGAAAACCATTGTCTGATGGTCACACTGCATCTCGAATCTCTCGAATGGATCGAATTGATGCCCAAAATGCTCTCTTTGAATACCTTCATGGTACCAGGAGCTTGCATTTTACCGATGCTGAACACATGAGCAAAAATTCCCCTGTATTTCTCCAGAATCTGATTGCAAAAGTAGAGAATGAGTCTGATGTTGGACGCTCACTTACAAGATTTCTTCGCTACCATCCTATCAATGAGTTTGAACCATTCTTCGAGAGTTTGGGGTTGAAACCATCAGAGTTGTATCCCCTTCTTCCCCGGAATCTAATGTTTCTTAGTGATGATGATGTCTTGTTTGAGAATTACCATGTTCTTTGCAATTATGGAGTTCCTCGTAGTAAGATTGGCAAGATGTACAAGGAAGGGACTGAGATGTTTAGATTTGGTTATGGTATCTTATTATCAAAGCTTCAAGCTTATGAGAAACTTGGCCTGACCAAACCCACCATTATCAAGTTGGTTACATGTTGTCCAGAACTCTTAATTGGTGATGTAAATGTTGAATTTCTTCGAGTTCTTCAGAAATTGAAAAGTTTAGGGGTCGAGCTGGATTGGATCAGAGGATGTTTATCAGACAAGAGCATGTACAATTGGAGTCGAATACTTGAAATGCTGAATTTTCTTGATAAAATGGGTTGTCACAAGAAAGTTTTGGCTAGGCTAATTAAAGAACATCCCAGATTTATTTTTGATGATTCTGGAAAGAAGATCTATATACTAGTTGCAATGTTGTTGAAGTTGGGTCTTAAGATGAACAATATTTTAACTTTATTTGTGCAGTACCCTCGAATTCTGATTGGAAATTTCTCAAATAATTTGGGGAGGTCTGTGCAATTTTTAGCTGACATTGGGATGCAAACAGAGGACATTTCAAGGATAGTGTCTTCTCATGCTCAAGTTTTAGGTTTTTGTTCTTGTAAGAGGCCTAAAGTTGTACTGAGAAGCTTAAAGATATCCCCTGAAAAGTTGTGTGAAATAATTAAGGAGGATCCGAGTCAGTTCCGTGATTTGGCTTCTAGAAAAAAGATTGGAATTGTAAATTTGCCGAGAGTGGATGGAACTTTTCTGCAGGAGAAGACCAATTTCTTATTGAAACTTGGGTTTGTTGAGAACTCAGATGAGATGGCGAAAGCACAGTACAAGTTCCGAGGCAGAGGAGACCAGCTGCAGGAGAGATTTGACTGCTTAGTGAATGCTGGGTTAGACTACCACACAGTTTCAGACATGATCAAATTAGTTCCTTCGATACTCAATCAATCCATAGACATAATTGAGAAGAAGATTGATTATCTTCTAAACCATTTGGGTTATCCTCTGGAGTCCCTTGTGGCTTTTCCAACATTCCTTTGCTACAGCATGGATAAGATAAAGCTGAGGTTTTCAATGTACAGTTGGCTTAAGGAGCAAGGAGTAGTGATACCTACCAAAAACAGGAAGATGGTTAGGTCCACAGTGGCCTTGAGCACTATTCTTGCATGCTCTGATGCACGATTTGTAAAATACTTCGTAGTTCTCCATCCTGAAGGGCCAAAGGCATGGGAAAGGTTGAAAAGCTAAGTTTCTTCAAGCTGAAGGGTGTTCTTGTCTTTTAAATGGAAACATCATCTTTCAGAATAGAGTGACTCTCCTTCAAGCAGATACTGCTTGTGACTCTTTTAACATAAGATTCCTGTGACAGTTGGGCTAGCGATAATGATGGTGCAATTACTTGTTCCTTGGTTCTATGACTTCCAATGGATGCTCGATGGGGCCATCTACCTCTGATATTTGCTTTGCCTGTACTCCATCAGAAGAATAGCATCATCTGTAAAGGATGGAGCCATACAGGGTACACAGAAGATGGAGTTTTTCAGCATAACTGCCTCTAGGTTGGTTTCGGTTATGTGACAAACCAGTCAGGTGTCCTTTTTTCAGTTGGTTACCTGTTATTAAAACAGAAGTTGGTAAAACTCGGGACTAGCAGTTGTATGCAGTTCTTGTGCTGGACAACTTCCCCAAATTTTTCATGCAATGTTATCATCTTTAAATGGTAAAATCATTTTTTCAGGGAAAAAGTATGCACATTATTCTTCATATTTGCAGAAAGAGTCAGCTTTTTTGCCTTTTGCAGAGATGGTCATTTTGAACTTTACTAGACCGGCATTATGTCCCTACACGTAGATAAATGCACACTTATCTTAATAGATGTACCGATATCGGTATTAGATTCACACATAATACAAGTCAATGCACACTAGAGCAGGGTTTTCTGAAAGTATCTAAACTCTTATGGTTAAACTTGAAATTTGACCTACCCAAATGCAGAGAACAACCTATTCCACCCTCGTGGCTTTCCTGAAAGTATAAACTCCTGAACACTGCAGCAGTCTGGGTAATTTTCTTTACATATTTAAAATTACGGTAATAATTTTGCACCAACGAAAAGTGAACATTGTATTTGACAGATGCTTGCAGGAAGATATTTTTTATCTTCATCCCTTTGATCCAGATACCTTGGTAACCAGTAGTTGGATAAGTTGTTTCTTTAGCTATTATTTTGAGCAGGCATAGTCTTTCTGCTTTGCAACCTATGCAAGACATGGTCCAAAAATCATGGGATGCTAGTTATGATATAATTTCTTTTCTCGGCTTCTGTCTTTCTAATGCTGAGGCCATGTTCATGTTTACTGTTATTTCCCATTTTAAATTCATGCTGCTTCACACTGACGTCTTCTAATGAAACATGACTTGTGTCACTAGGAAAGGAAATTGATATACATTCGACACTTCTTTTATCCAACATTTTAACATCGGTGGTGGAGGAGAGTTTACCCATCATAAAGGTAAAAGAAAGAGTGTATTTACTGGTTTCCTAAAATACTGCAAACAAGAAAGAGAAGAAAACTGCCTTCACAAGTAACCTAGTCCAATTCTAAATTCATGTTTTTGAAACATTCAGTTCAATTTTTTTATTATATGAAGTTATAAACCTCTTAAAAAAAGCATTACATAAACCTCCTATCTTTATCTATTATGTTAGATTAACGAAGGTGCACGTAGAGCCAATGCAAGACTCGCACGTAGAGCCAATGCAAGACTCTAATAGTTACTGAAAACACATTCTTCACTGCACAATATTTTGCTTTCTAGAAAAGGGGGGATAGGTACAGTCTTGTCATGCTTACCTGTTTTAGTATTATTACGGAGCAACCAAGCCATTTGCTGTACCAATACTTTCACAGTGCGTCCATCATACTTGTGAAAATTGGAAAGTTATTTTGATTTTCCAGATGAGATCCATGAATCTTGTTCTGGTGGTAAGGTCCAAATCTTTATGGTTGCACAAATTTCCTCTCTTATTATTCTTTCCCGTCAGTTTGATATGGCACGAACTACTCTTTGTTGTCTCTGTTGGTTGGTTGTTATTGCAGATATTCAAAGCAAGCCTACTCTTCATGGAGAGGGCTGTCTTAGTGCCTGGACAAGCCTTGCAGAGACAACACTTGGATTAATTGCAGCGTTCTTCTGGTGTCATGATGCTTTAATGGCACTAATCAAATTTCCATTCAGGGATCGCTTCTCCTATGGTTAGAGATTGGCAGGAGAATTGAGCATAATGTTCCCTTTTTGACAGCGTTGTACTACACGCTAATTGAATCTGTGTTCAACCATCAAATTTGCAGCTTTTGTTAAGCTGCTGCACTTCAAACCCGGAGACTGATCCTATCGACCAACTGAACCTGGTCATTTTCTTAAGTATCTGTTCCATTACCTTTCCCATCCCTAACCACGTGCCACCTGCTATCATCTGCTTAATCTTAAATGCTCAAAAGTAGAAAACCTGCAAATCTCTTCCATTTTCCCCTTTTTTTTTTTTTTCCTCTCTAATTGAGAAAGACGGTCCATTTTTCCCTTCTTTTTTTTTTCCTCTAATTGAGAAAGACGGTGGGAGTGACAGCTAAGCACGCAGACTAATTCTTCTGGCCACGCCTTCAAATTCTTGTTTTAGAGTTTATCGTAGTCTTTGCCATATTGCAACTACACAACAATACTTGCATTCTCCCAGAAAAGAAAAAAAAAAAATGCTACCTTTTTACGGGTACTCATGCTCCTTGAATCATCATTTTTGGCAATTTAAGATGGTTACATTTTATTTTTATCTACATATAACCAGGCACTCACGACCTCACGACACATCTTGCCCGATCAAAATTCCACTCCTAAAAATGACCATCTATCGATCCATATACTTTCTCCCTCTGCTGCAGCAAACCCTGTCCACCACAACGCAATGGTCGAGAAACATTGCACCATATTGGTTTTTTATGTTCCAAGGCAACTCTCCACAAAAGTTTCGATCCTTCCCATTTGCAATTATGAACACGCTCTCTATCTCTCTCTCTCTCAAAAGAAACAAAGCAAGAAATAAAAAAGAATGCATTTAGGTTCCAAGAGGCCAACATCATCTAATTACTAAACGATGCAAACATTCTTTTGAACATGCTAATCACAAGACAAGTACATCCCACATTACGACAACCGGAAAACAACCTCAACGACTGAAATAAACAGAATATTCTTATAATACTGGAATAAACAGATCTACCGTTTTTTAATTCCAAAATGCAGAACCTTTATTCTAATGCAGCTCGAAGCATATCTTGTAATGACCCGAAAGCCATCCCATTTTAAAGAGGAAAACTAGCATCAGAATCAAGAGCCAGGTGCCGTCCCTTGAATAGATCGTTTGTAAATCTAAGAGCGCCTCTCCATGGATTCAAGTCATTAGGTCACAAACAGACAAATTCTGTTGATTAAAGCTGGGAGATCCGGCAGATTCAATTGGATTGCTTGGCGGGGGCAGGAGGGCCTGTTCGTAATAGAGCAACACAAATAGACACCTTAAAAAAATAAACAGATTTAATACTCAGCAGGTACCCCTAGTGTCATCCAAAGTAAAACTATTTAGTAATTCTACTCGTCCCGGAATCTCATTTCTTCTGATAAACGGGTCATGAAAGGATTGCCATAATCAATAGCCAATATATCTGACACCCAAAAAAAAGAGAGAGAGAGGTCTTCAATGCTTCAGCTTAGTCTTTTAACCCTAATGCCAACTAGTGATAGGCACTGCAGAGTGCAGAATCACCAAATATACAATGTGTAAGCTGTAAGCCTCCTAAAGCTACTAGAATAATCCTCTAGCCTGATAAACATGGGATCTGATACGGTTTACCTGCAAGATTTGTCTTCTATGGTTTTGTTGCATAATATGGGTACCCTGGAATTCCAGCAGGCGCTGCTGATGGCAGTCCAACTGGTTCCTTTTTTCCACCAACTTGTGGATATGAAATCTGAGGTGGTGATGCATATTGAGCAGGGGCATTCGGGTAAGCAGTGGGATATGCTGCCATGGCAGGTGGGTACGGAGCATAGCCTACAGGGGATGGGCTTGCAGACTGTGACTTTCCAGACTGGGCATATCCTGCTGGAAAAGGTACAGCCATTGAAACCATTGCTGCCGGTACTTGTGCTTGTATTATTTTACTCTTATGGGTGTCTGCAAGCTTCACCGTAATGTTCCTTCCCTGGAAAGAAGATACATGAAATATAACTTAAAAAGAATGAAAAGTTGATGGATTCCTCCAGCAGTCTCCAAAATGATAAGGAATTCAACAATTTTCCGAAACAACTGATAGCTAAGGCCTAGACCCGAGGGGCACATAACTGGGTACTGCAAACAAAGGATAAAAATGTGTAATTTGTTCCACTTACCCCAAGAGTCATATTTGGGTCATCTATGGCCTTCTTTGCAGCCTCGACTGTCTTGTATGTAACAAAACCAAATCCTCTGCAAAATTAGGAAAAGAATACCTTGCTCAGCGATAGGTAAGGTAACAAAGGAAAGATGAATACAAAGGATTTAACATACCGAGATTTGTTAGTCTCTTTATCATAAGCAACTGAGCCTTCTTCTATATCCCCATGCCTACCAAAGAAATTAAGCAAAGTTTCACTCGATATGTCTGGTGACAGGCCTCCAATATATATCTTCCTCAGTGCTACATCAGTGCTGACAGATGCACTGCTTAAGCTTTCACAAGCAAGATTACAGACTGCCAGACGGCCCTGAGATAGTAATCCTCACACCTCAATTTAAGAAGTCCAGAGAAGAAAGTAACCAATTTCAAAAATGCATAAAAAAAGACTGTGTTACTGGACATAAATCGACATTTTCAGACATTTTTTGCAACAAAATAAAATAATTGCAGTAGTTGGATCTGTATTCCTTTTTCTTTTTCTTTTTTTCTGAAGGAAAAGGAGGCAAAGTGGTATTTTGATCTGTGTTAAAAAATAAAATTAAAAAAAAAAATGGCTAGTTGACACTTAAAAGAAAACAAGCAAATCAGAACATCATAGCAGAGTTAAACAAGAATCCTTAAACTATCAATGCTCCTTAAAACATGAATCTGATTCGTGCACCACAGAATGCTGCATTAACGGACTGATATTTTCATTCAAGAATCTGTTGGCAATGAATTCTCCACCTAAACAAAACTTTATAGCATAGAGATAGATTACTTGCCTAGGCTAGCTGCAGGCCAATACCTACCTTGATGTTGTTTATGCTAAATCACTGGCAAATCCTAGTTAGCAGAAGGTGAGGTGGCTATATTTCTGGATATTGCTAGTTGGCAGATAGCCAGATACAGGGAATACCTTAATATATATATTTAGATTACAGAACAACAGCCAAGAGAGTATAAGATTATGCAAAATCAACCAAAAAAAAAAAAATAAATGATATTTTAAAGAACTTGAATGTAAGCCTATAATTTATGAACTGATGATGATGATGTTGTTGTTATCCGCATCATTATCAAAATACTTCTCATCATCTTTATTAAATTAACAGAAAAATGAAAAGGAAAAATATAGAAAGAAATACTTTGCACATAGGGGGTCAACCTTAACCCTAAATCAGACTTGAATTGCATTAAAGAAAGACCAATGTCATGTTTACACACTCAAACAGAGAGAATATTAGCATTTCCATCATGTGTGTCAATTTATTTGCCCAATTTTTGGTTGCAGCTTTGCAGCTGGTGGAACTCTTAGTCTCAGCCAAGATTCCAGAGACACCATTCATTTGTATCATTATTGAGAACTAATTGCTAAGATGTACATAAAATCTCATGCCTGATTATCATAACATCTCATACCTGAATATCTCAGCCAATATAAACTGATACATTCCAATATACTGGCAGATTATAATAATAAATCAGCTAAGATCTTTCAATATGAAACAGTTTTAGTATATCCTGATAATTCCATATGCTATATATTGGCCGACATCTTGAAATATCTATTTGTTTCTGAACTTTTCCACCCCTGCATCTTGGTATCATCCACTCACCAGGCAGGCAAAGATCTCAGGCCTGAAAAGCCTTGCAAAACAATCACACCAAATGAAAACAAAATGTACCAATACTTGCCAAATTCTTTTTGCTCCCATTTGGTGCAATCAGCTTATCCATGTTGAAGAGGCTGGAATTATCCACACATACGATGGAAGTTTCTTTGTAGAACACAGATGCATACTAAATGAACACTTTGACAAGATTACTTACATCAATCATCTTGCTAGGTTCTCGCAATGCCTTATGAGCAGATTCCATATGCCGATAAGTAATGAAACCATATCCACGAGATTTTCCAGTTGCTTTGTCAAAAATGACAGCTCCCTCTTCAATTTCTCCATGCATACTAAATGCCTGGATAAGAAACATCTCTGAGCTTATCAGAAATGATTTAAACTGTAGATCTCTTAAAGCTGTATAGCAAGAATTAAATTTAAAAAACTAAGTAATTAGCTTTCAATATATGGCAAACTTATTATAGAAGATTAATCAGGCACTCCCAGCACACAACCAGCAAACAGCAAGCAGCAAAGCACTCACAGCACACAGGGTCTCTGAGGTAGTCTCCCAAGCCAGGCCACGAACAAAAAGCTTGCGATGAACAGGATCTGAACTGGCAACACCTTTAATTTCTTCAGCAACTGTAGGATACTGGGTACCTCTGCAAGGTTCAACATGCACACAGGCACACATACGCGCACCGTCAATTCACACAGGCATGCAATCAATAACAACATTCATACACCCTCTCTAATCAAGGATTGACAACAATTCAAACTATGAAAACCATTTCAAACATCAAATTAGAGAAATTTTAACTGATCCATCATATACATCAAACGGAACAATTTGAAAG